>NW_022985552.1:2072688-2097047 GCF_010093815.1 Pseudovirgaria hyperparasitica
CTAGATTATTATCTATCTCTATATCTCTATTCTAAGTCTTATAAGACCTTAGTTATTCTCTATACTTTATCTTAGATATTTACTAATATTTACTAATCTAAGATTTATATAAGCGTTTTTCTAATAAACTAGATTTATCTATTCTAAATTCTTATATAGGTAAGATTATCTAATTAGGCCTAGCGTATCACGTAGTATAATTAGATAAGCCTAGGTACTATCTATATTAAAATCTTTTCTTAGAAATATTCCTTTCCTTAAAAAACTTCTTAACTCTTTATAGAGTTTTTTAGATTATTAGATATATTATCTAATTCTTATAGATATAGATTTATATAGATTTACTATAATTTAGTATAATTTATATAATTTACTAATTTTTATACCGTATTTAGCTAGTAATAGTAATAATTTATAATAATCTATATAAATTAGTAATAATTATAATATAGTTTCCTAAAATCTCGACGCTCTAAAGTAATTAGTATAGAAATAGGCGCCTTTAAATAATCCCTATCTTATATACATTACTAATATATTAAAAGCTATTAATCTACTCTAACCTAGGCCGGGCTCTAATAATCTAGCTATATATTATTATAGTTATTACTTTCTATTATATATTACTTACGGTAGTACTAAATCTATAATATATAGTACTTATATAACTAAGAAGTATTATTACTTATAGGTATTTAAATAAGTTCGAAGAACTTTATATAGATTTACTTATATTAGTATAGATTACTACTAGGCCTCTAGTAACCTCTACTAATAAGAAGTATAGTACTACTAATTATAACGCCTTAGAGAAGGCTTTCTATAAGCTATATATCTAAGGTAAGAGTTACGCCTAGGAGTATAATTCTAATAAGATTTATAAGAATTTATTAGAATCTACTATAGCTATTATTACCGCGATTACTAGGTAATATTATTATTCTTAAATTATTATAGATTCTTACTAATATATATTAATCTCTATAATAGTACTAAAATCTCTACTACTTTGGACTTCTTTCTATATACTAGTAATGTTAGGACTTAGCCTTAGGCAGGACCCGACCTATATATACCTTAGCTAACAGGGTTAGGAGGTGACGTGAAGGGCGGTAAACAGTCACGTGCTAGATAGATCGGCGTCCCTTTATATATATACTCTCGGATTCCTACTAAAAGGGTTCGGTAGTAATTCGTTCTATAATAGAATACACCCTATTATTCTATCTAGCTACACTACTATCTAACTACCCTATTCTTACATTCGAATTACTCCCTATATAGTACTATAGTTAAGATAGTCTAACTAGAACTAAGAAGGTCGACACGATCCACTATAGGGATAAGTAACACTACATTAAATAATAGGGATCCTCCATAATTGGTATTAAATCCGGCCGTTCTTAATAGAGAAGTAGAGATATCCGACCGAATCACGGAACTTTCTAATAAGGAAATAGTAGATATACTAAGTAACTTTCTATAATAGGAAGCTGGACAACGAGTCGTGGTAGAGCTATACGAGGAATCGCAACCATTAATCGCCGAACTATAGGAGCATATTACTAATCAAGCCCGAGAGATATAGATCCTTAAAGAATAGACTAAACATACGAAACTCCTCGCAAAACGACGAGAACTTAACGAGTCTCTTAAAAGACTACGCGGAACGATAGTAGGTAGACGACTTCCTACACTAATTTAGGCGGAATTAGTTCACCTACTATTAGAGTTACGATAATCCACCGTATACCCGGCCGCTTCGTTACCGATTTACCCTACTCCTTCCTTAGGTATACCAAAACCTAAAGATCCGACTATATTTATAGGGAAGAACTAAAAGGAGTAGAAAGATTAGAAGAGAGACTACGAGAAGTACTTCCTTAATAACCCTATGCTCTTTTCTACCGAAGTATAATGCATTTTATTCGGAGAACGTTACTTAGGTTTATAATCCCGCGATTAATAGGATAGATAGAAGGAAGTTAAGCTACTATCGGCGACAACCTAGGAGCATTTAGCTATATTTATACTAAATACCCTCGGAACTAACGGAGAACGCGAAAGAAAGGCACTATCTAAGTTAAGAAGCGTGGCATAACGACCGAACTAGACACCTACTTAACTACTATAATACCTATAAAACCTCTAGGATAATATCCCTATACTATAGGAAAATATTCGTATATTCTAGTTTCGCGAAGTACTACTCCCGTTAATCCGCGAAAGATTAGGAATAGTATTATTAAGTTTTAACTATCTACACGAATTAGAGGAGAAAGCTAACGAATACTACTATATCCTTAAGAAACGCGGCTCTCTAGGTAAAACCGACGAACCCTATACGGGTTAGAAACGAGGTCGATCGAATACGTTCGATTAAGAGTAACCTTACCACGATTAACGCTAGAAGAGCGTAAATCGGGGTAGAAACGCGTTAAGAGGACACCGAAACAATTAAGGTGGTGGTTCCTAACGCGGAAAAGGATAAGGCACAGGCTTAAATATAACGCCTATCGTAAAATAGTAGGATCATAGCGCACTTTATTACTATAAGTGTAGAGAAAAGGGATATATTTCGCCTAACTATAAGAATCCGAAAAAAGAATAGGCTAGTACGCGAGATCTAACCGCGTTCTTAGCTAAATCATATATACTTAGAAGGAGCCGCAGCGCCTTCCGGCGAGTAAAGACCTAATATTACTAAAAGTATCGTTACCTATAGTAAATGGTAATAAAACTATATAGGCCCTCGTGGATACTAGTATAGAAGATAACTATATTTCGTCGATTCTTGCTAAGGAGTGTAGATTATTATACGATCTCGGTAAAGTTGGCCGAACTATCGTAGTTAATGGATATAAAGTTAGAACTTTAGGTAAAACTATAACGAATTACGAAGTTCATAACTTAAAGATAATAAAATAGTAGATATCTAATAAATTTATCGTGGCTAATATTAGCTAATAGAATATAATTCTAGGGATGCCTTAGCTTAAACGCCTAAACCTAATTCTCGATTTTTAGAAGGAGATATTAACGTTCCGTCGACATCGCGGTAAATTATACTAGTAAGTCGCAACCATTAGTAAGGAGGCATAGAACCTTGCCGTGCGGACCTAATCGTCGCTAATCTACCTTATATCCCTATCGATTATCGACGAAGACGAAGAGAATAGTAATAATCGGGGTAAAGACACGCTACCCGACGTATATTCGTAGTACACGGATATGTTTTCGGTAGGAGACGCGTTACTCCTCCCCGACCATAGGCCGTATAAGCTAAAGATTAAGCTCGAAGAGGGAGTAGACGTCCCTTATAGTCTACTTTATCTACTTTCGAGACTAGAACTTAAAGTTCTTTATAAATATATTAAAGAATATCTCGGAAGAGGCTAGATACGTTATAGTATGTTATTAGCCGGCGTACCTATTCTCTTCGTGAAGAAGAAAGACGGAAGTTTACGTCTATGCGTCGACTATCGAGCACTAAATACGGTGACTAAGAAGAATCGTTACCTATTACCGTTAGTTAGTAAATCTTTAGACTAATTAACGAAGGTAAAGTACTTTACGAAGCTAGATTTACGAGATATATATTACCGGCTTCGAATCCGTCGTGGAGATAAGTGGAAAACCGCATTTCGGACTAGATATAGTTATTTTAAGTATACTATTATGCCGTTTGGGCTAATAAATACGCCAGGAGCGTTCTAAGGATACATTAATACTATACTTATAGGATTACTTAATGTAATCTACGTAGTTTACCTCGATAACATACTAATTTACTCCGATAGTATGTAGGATCATAAAGAATACGTGAAATCGGTACTAAATCGTTTAAGATAGTATAAACTCTACGTAAAGTTATCTAAATGTAAGTTTTACTAATAAGAAGTTGGGTTTCTCGGCTTCATTGTAATACACGGCGGCCTTAAAATGGAGCTAGAGCGTGTTAAGACCATTATGGAATGGCTAGAACCTACTACTATACATTAAATTAGGACGTTCATAGGTTTCGTAAACTATTATCGTAAATTTATTATAGGTTTCTCACGAATTACGGCGCCGCTTAATAAACTCATAGAGAATGGCGGTAAAATCCCTATAGGTGGGCGAGTATAGCGCAAAGCTAAGTTGGTCGAGATATAGTTAACGCCGGAAGCGCGAGATACGTTCCGATCGTTAAAGAATTACTTTATAACTACGCCGATTCTTAGGTATTTCGATCCCGAGAAGTATATTCGGGTTAAAATAGACGCATCTAGATTCGTAATTACTAGAATTATTAGTTAACCGTATAAAGATGTAAAAGATAAGGTGTAATAGTACCCGGTCGCCTTCTTTTCCTATAAAATGACGGATATAGAGACGCGTTATAATACGCACGACTAGGAACTACTTATAATTATTAAGAGTTTTAAGCAATGGCGACATTATTTAGAAGGCTCTATATATTAGATTAAATTATTATCGGATCACGTAAATCTACGTTACTTTATATCGACCAAGGTCCTTAATCGCCGATAAGTATATTAGGCTAAGTAGATGTTAATATTTAACTTTAAAATCTCATATAAAGCTAGAAGAGAGAATAAAGTAGATCCTCTATCATAGCGTGAAGATTACAAGAAATCGTCATAGAATAACGTAGATAGTCGGTGTAATTCAGACTATGCTATACTATAGATACTAAAAGACTAGTTATCTAATAGAGTGCTAGAAGCTAGGACACTTTCGGCGACTCTCCGCGGGAATTAGAGCGGGCATTAAGTAATCTAAACTAACATCTAAGAAACAGAGTAAATCCTTAAAGACTTGATTAAATCTACCTAGAATTCCGATATATTAGTAAAGAAAGTCATAAGCATAAAGGGAATAGCTATAGAACCGCCGTGGTTGTTAAGGTGGGAACGACGATCGGACGCGATCTACTTCTAAGGCCGACTCTACGTGCCGGAGGGCGGCTTATAAATCGATGTTTTAAGGGAATAGCACGATTACGCATTAGTAGGATACTTTAGCGTTATAAGGATAGTCGATTTAATCCGAAGGACGTACGACTAGCTAGGTCTTTATAAGTATATAAAGGACTACGTAAAAACGTATAACGTTTGCTAGTATACGAAAGTATATAGACACTTACCATATAGCGAATTAAGGCCATTGCCTATGCCAAATAAGGCATGGAAAGAATTATCGATGGATTTTATCATAGATCTACCCCTAAGTAAGTGTCTTAGATATATTTATAATAGTTTACTCGTAGTTCTAGATAGATTTATAAAGATATTATACTATATCCCTATAAGGAAGATAATCTAAGCACCGGATCTTATAGATATACTACTTCGTGACGTAGTTCGGCTCTACAGTATACCGAACGGTATAGTTTCGGATAGAGGTCCGTAGATAACGTCCAAGTTTTAGAAGGATTTCTACTATACACTAGGAATTAAGCGGAAACTTAGTACCGTGTTCTACCTATAAATAGATAGGTAGATAGAGCGGTAGAATTAGATAGTTAAGGCGTATTTACGCGTATATTACAACTATAAGTAAGATAACTAGGTAAGGTTGGTCTATGTCGCGGAATTCGCGTATAATAACAGCCGATATACGTTAACCCACGTAAGTCCGTTCGAAGTAAACTTTGGTCGAAACTATAAAGCGTAGTTTATGGGAACTTAGTGCAAATTAGAGTAGCCTAACGTTAAGGCGACGGAGATTACGATAGAACTATTCTAAACGTAAAGAAGCGTTATAAAGTTATTATAAGATACTATAGATTATAGTAAATTGCACTATGATAAGGGTAGAAAGCCCATGATCTTTAATGTTAGAGACAAAGTTTTACTAAATAGTAAGAATATTCGTAGTATTAGGCCGAAGAAGAAGCTTAACTATACGATAATAGGTCTATTTAAGGTTACTCGTGTAATTAATAACCAGGCGTATAAGTTAAAACTCCCTCCCACGTTAAAGATATATAATATATTCCATATCACGCTTCTCGAGCCATTCTATGTCTTATCGTTACCGGATCGTTCTAAATAGATATTATATAAAGTAGTTACGTAAGGAGGTGCGGATATCTACGAAGTTAAGTAGATACTAGGCTAATAACGTACCGAAGATGGCACGTAGCTATATAAAATTCGTTAGAAAGGGTATAGTCCTAACGAAGATACTTAGGAACCCGTAATATACATTAGTAAAGCAGCGATATTAGCGTATAAGTAGCGATTAGTAAAGGAAGCCGCGGAATCGTAGAGAATTATACTAAAGTACGGCGATTCGATATTTTTTAGTATAGTTTGGCGCTGAGGACGGCCGCCTAAAAGGAAGAAGGTGAAAGAGATATAGATCTTTAAAACATTCTAAGGAATTAAGGAACTTCCTTAGAAAGTTCGAACTTAGAACTTTAAAAAAAATTAACTAAAAAAGAGACTTAGAAAAGTGATTTACTAAGAGAAATGGACATCGAAAATCGGTGCCAATCGGTATAGATCGGTATAGATTACTAAAGAGATTAAAGAAGTTATTATTAAAGAAAGATAAAATTAAGAAAGCTAAAATAAAATACGAAGATCTATATAGATCTATACGAACTCGTACTAATCTATCTAGAAGAAGTAAGATTACTTTAAAATTAAAACTAAAAAAACTAAAACGCTAGATAAAAGAGATATATTAGTACCGATCGGTATAGATCTAAACCGATTAAGTCGGAGTAGGAGTAGAAGTACTAATTACCGCGATGGTTATATCTAATTCCTTCTACTAGTTCTTATTTAGTATAGTATAGAGCTTTATAATATAAGTCTCCAGCCTTTCATTCCGATACTATAAATTCTATATAGCGCGCCTTATAGCTATAAACTCCTCTATAGAAACCTATAGAGCGGCGGAACCCGGGATAGAGAGGGACGGACCGGCGCGGGCACGCTAAGAATTATATAAATCAGCGAAAAGATTTAACGATCGGTATAGAACCACATACCGTTAGTATAGAAACTTCTAGATTAGAGCTATCTTCCCTAAATTTACGGCTCTTTAGCACGCGCGAGGAAGGAACCTTAGCCTTTTTACTAGAACCTTTTCTAGGAATTCTAATATCACCAGTATATAGAAAGAAGTCCGAAGGAGCAGAGATTTTAGCACTATTATAGAGATTAATATATATTAGTAAGAATCTATAACGATTTAAGAAAAACGATATTACCTAGTAATCGCGGTAATAATAGCTATAGTAGATTCCGATAAACCCTTACGGATCTTATTAGAATCGTACTCCTAGGCGTAACCCTTACCTTAGGTATATAGCTCGTAGAAAGCCTTCTCTAAGGTGTTGCGATCGGTAGTACCACGCTCCTTATTAGTAGGGGTCACTAGAGGCCTAGTAGTAATCTATACCGATATAAGTAAATCTATATAAAGTTCTTCGAACTTACTTAAATACCTATAAGTAATAACGCTTCTTAGTTATATAAGTGCCGTATATTATAGATTTAGTACTGCCGTGAGTAATATACGACGGAAAGCGATAACCATAATAATATATAGCTAGATTATTAGAGCCCGGCCTAGGTTAGGGTAGATCGATAGCTTTCGACATGTCGGTAACGTATACGAGATAGGGATTATTCGAAGGCGCCTATTTCCGCGCTAATTACTTTAGAGCGTTAAGATTTCGGGAAACTATATTACGATTATTATTGATTTATGCGGATTATTACGAATTATATTATTACTAGCTAAGGACGGTATAAAAATTAGTAAATTACGCTAAATCGTACTAAATAGTAGTAAATCTATATAAATCTATGTCTATAAGGATCGGGTAATATATCTAATAATCTAAAAAACTCTATAAAGAGTTGAGAAGTTTTTTAAAGAAAGGAATATTTCTAAGAAAAGATTTTAATATAGGTAGTACCCGGGCTTACCTAATTACATTACGTGATACGCTAGGCCTAATTAGGTAATCTTACCTATATAAGAAGTTAAGATGGATAAAATCTAGTTTATTAGAAAAACGCTTGTATGAATCTTAGATCGGCGAATATCGGTAAGTATCTAAGACGAAGCGTAGAGAACGACTAAGGTCTTACGAGACTTAGGATGGGGATATAGGGATAGGTAACGATCTAGGTCGCTAAGGGCAGCTTCCTAGAGGGAAGGGATAATTATTAGGACTTAGCCTTAGGTAGGACCCGACCTACACGTACCTTAGCTAATAGGGTTAGGAGGTGACGTAAAGGGCGGTAAATAGTTACGTGCTAGATAGATCGGCGTCCCTTTATATATATACTCTCGGATTCCTACCGAAAGGGTTCGGTAGTAATTCGTTCTATGATAGAATACACCCTATTGTTCTATCTAGCTATACTACTATCTAACTACCCTATTCTTATAAGTAATATTAAAATTTCTAAAAAAGGTTCTAGTAAAAAGGCTAAGGTTCCTTCCTTACGTATACTAAAGAGCTATAAATTTAGAAAAGATAGCTCTAATCTAGAAGTTTCTATACTAAAGATATATAGTTCTATACTAATTATTAAATCTTTTTACTAATTTATATAATTCTTAGCGTACCTACGCTAGTCTATCTCTCTCTATTCCGGGTTCTACCGCTCTATAGGTTTCTATAGAGAAGTTTATAGCTATAATAATAATAATAATAATAATATTAGTAAACTAGGTAGAGTACCACTCTATAGGCGCATGCCTCCTCTAGTCTAAGCTACTATATAAGAAGAAACCTACGAATAGGAAAAACTCCCTTATATCCATAACTACGCTCTATCTATCCTCTCGTTCTTTATATATATATAGCCCTAGGGGCTACCTATAGGCCTATAGTCTATATTATAATAGTTTACCCTTAGGTAGCACGTATAGATATGGAGATTATTAGTTAAGGGCTACCCTTAACTAATAATCGCGGTTCTCCTAGGGTTCTTCCGACGTATACCGGGGTTCTTCTAGTATATATTAGGCTTCTTCTAGTATATATACGCGGGTCTACTAGAACTAGGGGAGAGAAAGATATATAAGTATCTATCGGGCGACGTCCTTAGAGTACTTATTAAGCTATCGCGTAATATTAGAGGTCCTCGTTATACGGACGAGGGCTTATCTTAGGGTATAGAGGCTAGAGTACGTCACGAGGTAGTAGTATATTATACCTCTCCGGCCGTAGTCCTCGTACTAGGGAGATATATCTAGGACGCCTCTCTAGTAGAGGTAATATAGGAGACCTATAGCGCCTATTCGGGCTTAGAGGAGTATAGATACTTAGGCCTTCGTTAGCCCTTTATATATCTATTTACTTAGTTCCTTCTAAGGCCCTCGGATCTATTCTAGATATCTATTCTATTAGAAGGCCTACTAGGCTTTAAGTATCTCCCTCTATTTATTCTAGATCTACGACTATATAACGCGGCTAAGCTTCTTAGGGCTCTATTAGCTCGGGACGGTATCCGGGTTATTTTAAACCTTCTATATAGTCTAGCTCGAGTCCGCCTCTATATAGTATTTATATTATACTTAAGTTTATTCTATAGTAGGGAGGGCCTAGTAATATACGCGGATACGTGTACGTAGTATAGCGAAGGTATATACCCTATCTTCTCCACGTTCTTATACTTATTATTTAGTAAAGTATATAAGTCTCTATATCTAGTAGAAGTTCTATATACTTATTACATTTATCTCGCGTTAGAGAAGTATCGTGTTAGTAGCTTTATATATACCGGAGATAAGGCGGAGTATATAGTTTTATATAGACTTAAGCTTTACCTACTAAGCTTATATAAGGGCCGTATACTAGTACTCGTATCTATATATAAAGGCTAGGCGTGCTAGGGAGACGTATAGCTATCTCGCCTTATCCCGGGCTATTCCCTATATAGATACCGTAATCTAGCGTATAGCGGTTTCTACCTAGAGGGCTCTAGAGATAGCGTATGCTACCTATGGTCTCTATTTTAGCTTATTATTAATTATAACGCTAAGTGCGCGTATACTCTATACTAGTAGTTCTATAAAGGCGTTGATTTAGGGGCGACGTGCCCCCTCCCTAGTAGTCTATCCTCTATAGTAGTTAATAAAGTATATAAGCTAGTATTTTTTAGGTGTGAATTTTACTCCGTGGCGCTTTATCTACTAGATGCATTTCTCGTGGTCTCGTTCGAGTCGTGTATATATTCTACTAGTACTACTATCGACTATAAGGAGGTATATATTATCCGCGTATCCGACTATCTCTATATATTCTATTCTCTAAAGAAGGTCTACTATAAAGAAGAGGAAGAGGATTAGGGAGATAGTACTCCCTTACGGGATACCGTATACCGTCTCCTTATATTTACTTTAGTATCTAGAGATATATATTTAAGTAGTCCTTTACGCGAGGAAGGACTATATAAATTATATAATCTACTTAGGTATTCGCCTTATCCGGAGGTTATAGATAAGTCTTATATAGTTTACCTTATTAAACGCCTCTACTATGTCTAGGGAGAGTAGCGTAACGACTCGTCCTTATTTCTATATAGTCTAGATAACCTTAAGGATATATTAAATAGCTATAATTAGGGAGCTTCCTACCTTCGCCTTCTAGTTTACTAGGAGAAGGCCGTGTACCTATACTACTATACTTATCTTCTTAGTAATTATAGCTTCTAGTACCTTACTAAGGTAGGAGAGGAGGGCGATCGGCCTCTATCCCTTTAGCGTATTTAGGCTCTTCCCTAGTTTTAGAAGTATAACTATATATATAGTTCGGAAGCTCTATAGATAGTATCCTATACGGGCGCACGCTCGGAATATATAGCCTATAATTAGTAAGGTCGCCTATATAGTCCTCTTAAGGCATCGATTCGGAATTCTATCTAGCCCGGGCGCTTTATTATTTAGGAGTGTCTTAATAGCGCCGAGTATATTATTATCCGTGATTTCCCTAGGGATACTTACGGCTTCCGGGTATTCCGTACTATTAATATCTAATAGATCTATAAGTTCTAGGAGAGGGAATATAACCTCTTATAGAATCTCTATTTTCTCGAGGCTTATAGAGTATATCTTTTCTTAATATATAAGAGGGGGTATAAGTGGTATAGGTATCGGGGAGGCGGTACTTTTAGCCTATTTTACTATATACTATAGTCTAGTAGTATTACGTATATATCTATCCGTAACTATACACTACTATTTACGTTACTTATTACGGAGGACTTTATCTTATTATCTTCTTACCTCTCTCTATTTATCCCACGCTTTAGATATACGGTTATAGTATACGCGTCTATATAATCTCCGGACTTCTCGCCTATACTCTTATACTTAAGATATACTTTTCGGGTCTAGGGGTCTATATATTTAGTACGGCATATATTTATCTCTTACTTCCTAGTACGCCTATAGGAGTATATTCACGGCCTAGTTAATAGCCGGGCCATTAGATACGTTAACTATAGACGGGTCTAGGATCATTAATTCTAGGTCCTTTAGGTACTTTTCCTAGTTAGTATTCTTCTATAGCTATCGCCCTCATTAGTCTTAAGGGGTAGATATATCTATTACGGTCTCTATATATTCATGGTCGGAGTCTATCTATATAAGGCTTAGGCGGTAGTATTAAGTCCTATTATAAATATATCTAGTGGCTAGGGTAAGGTCGAGTGTAGATCCGCCCTTATCTTATTTATATTTTCGCTAGGTAATCTATTCTACTAGTATAAGAAGATATAGAAAGCCGTAGTATTAGGTACGTAGTTCTCTAGCTCGAAGCTCTTCGCGGGTAACGGTTAGTCTACCCTACTAGCTATAATAGAGGTTAAAGTCTCCTAGAAGGATATATTATTCTAGCTCGGTGGTACCCTTAAGTATATTATCCGCCTAAAGTAATCGGTTCTAATTATATATATTATATATATAGAGGGGTCCGATATTCGTCTAGAGGTATAGTATTATCCGGAGGTTATCCCGTTTAGTATACGACTATAATAAGAGTAGAATAGACTTATAGACATAGAAGAGGACTCTCCTCTCCGGTCCTAGGGGGTGTATTATATAATATTCTAGGTGTGTTATTAGTTTATTCGTCTAGTAGTATTTATATAGCTCCTATATAGCGAGTATTATAGCTTCGGTCTCCTCGAGGAGTATCGCCTAGTTCTTACGTTTATACTATACGTTTATCTATATAATTAGAAGTACGTCTTAGTCTCTCATTAGGTACTAGAGAATATATAGGCCTATATATTCGTTCTACTAAGACGCGACTATCCTTATACGGCGGCGGCCTTAGTAATTTCTTAGGGCCGTTCTATTATTAGCTTTCTCGGGATGGTTTACTATTCCTAACCGCTTCCTTATAAGGAGGTAGTCTATAGTAGTAGTATTATAGTAAAGAGAGGAACGGTAGTAGGTCGTATAGTTTATAGCTACCTTACTCCCTTTATCCGGATTAAGTAGATATATTTAGTAATCTATTTACGTTTCGCGCACGTAGCCGACTACGATAGGTACTTACCGTCGTAGTTAGAGTACTTTACCATGTCCCTATCTCTTTAGCTCTCTCCTCGTATCCCGTAGGGGCACTCCTAGGTACTATATTCTTATTAATACTACCTATATCTAGTCTTTTAGAAGTACCGCTATGCCGTATACCTATATCTCTAATAGTTAAAGTACTATATTATCGCCTATGCTCTATCCCATGGTTCCGCTATAAGAAGCTCCCCTTCTACTAGGAATCCCTCTTATATAATTTAATACGCGAGGGTAGGGTCTTTAAGCTCCACTATTATAGTAGAGTATACCTTTAATCTAGTTTTAATCCCTTATATATTCTTCTACCATGCTCTTATAATCTTAATCCCTAGGTATTTTCGCTCGTTTAACTATTCTATCCGTGTAATATCCTCTTCTCCGATAACCTATCCGCTTATAGATATAGAGTATATCTATATTAGGTATATGGCCGCCCTAATAGAGGCGCCTAGAAAGATACTACTAATCGCGTTTAGATCGCGCGAGATAGTCTACTACACGATATTCGTTATTATAGTAAGTACTACTCCTTCTAGTATAAGTTTAGCGGCGATAATATTTAACTATATTCCCTTTTATTCGTTAATCTTACTTACTATATTCTTTAGGGATACTTACTAGACCTATACTAGGGTATCCTTATCCTAGATTATAACGTGTATACTATATACCGTGTCGCCGGTCTAGGGGGCCCGTAGTATAGCCTCCGGTATTACTACTATTTATACCTATATACTAGGGCGCTTACCTTAAGTAAGTTCCTCCTAGATTCTACGTAGGCTAGCCTCTATTTAGTTAAGCCTACCCTCCGGTCCTTCTAGTTATATCTTCTTCTTCTCCTCTATAATTCCCTTTAGATTCCGGATAAGGTCCTAGAATATATATAGGAGGGTCTTCTAGCCCTCTCTAGCTTCCTTCTCTATATATACTATCTAGTAGTTAATATAATCTAGGAGGGTTTCCCCTCTTAGGGTCCCCTTTATTCCGTCTATCTATAGCGGCGTGCGCCTTTAGGTATATTCTACGTTTTAGATAGATATATAGTTACCCTTAGTAATATTACTATATAGCCTTTTCTATCGTACTAGTAGGGGTATATCCGGTATATACTAGGGTATATTAGTACCTAAGGCCGCTATATTTATTAGTTAAGGGCTACCCTTAACTAATAAAAGGGGGTCGGTATATTAGCGTTCTAGTAGCGTGGTCCGTGCCTCTATCTCTGTAAGGATTTTAAGAGGGTATATATATATCTTTATACGGCGATAACGTCTTAGTTTCGACGCTACACGTACGTGCGTATAGTAGTAGTTAGTGTACTCGGTATACTCTATTAATTAAGGTATATATCTCGCTATATTACCCCGAATAGACTAAGTTAGCCTCTTAGGGATGTAAAAGTTATAGTATCGTCTAAGTTTATAGCTATATAATATACTATATAGAATTTATAGTATTAGAATAAAAGGCTAGAGACTTATATTATAAAGCTCTATACTATACTAAATAAGAACTAGTAGAAGGAATTAGATATAATTATCGCGGTAATTAGTACTTCTACTTCTACTCCGACTTAATTAGTTTAGATCTATACTAATTAGTACTAATATATCTCTTTTATCTAGTATTTTTAGTTTTTTAGTTTTAATTTTAAAGTAATCTTACTTCTTCTAGATAGATTAGTATAAGTTTATATAGATTTATATAGATCTTTATATTTTCTTTTAGCTTTCTTAATTTTATCTTTCTTTAATAATAACTTCTTTAGTCTCTTTAGTAATCTATACGAATCTATACCGATTAGTACCGATTTTTAATATCTATTTCTCTTAGTAAATTATTTTTCTAAGTCTCTTTTTTAGTTAAATTTTTAAAGTTCTAAGTTTAAACTTTCTAAGGGAGTTCTAAGTTCGAACTTTCTAAGGAAGTTTCTTAATTTCTTAGAATATTTTAAAGATCTATATCTCTTTTACCTTCTTCCTTTTAGATAGCTATCCTTAGTACTAAACTATACTAAAAAAATATTAAATTACTATACTTTAGTATAATTCTCTATAATTCCGCGGCTTTCTTTACTAATTACTACTTATATACTAATATCGCTACTTTACTAATATTTATTATAGGTTTCTAAGTATCTTTATTAGAATTATATTCTTTCTAATAAATTTTATATAGCTATATACTATCTTTAGCGCGTTACTAGCTAAGTATCTACTTAACTTTATAGATATCTATATCTTCTTATATAACTACTTTATATAGTATCTATTTAGAATAATCTAGTAATAATAAGATATAAAATAGCTCGAGAAGCGTAATATAGAATATATTATATATCTTTAATAAAACTTAAACTTCTTATACTCTAACGGACTAAACTAGTTAATTCGGGGTAAAACAGCGATTTATATACATTAAACGATAGAGTATACCGAGTATAACAACCTCCGACATATATATATACGTGTAGTATATAATACGCGACGATACCGACGTATAGAGATACTATATATATACGCTTAAAGATTCTTCGATAATATAAGCATAGACTATATCTAATAAATACTAACACGCTAACCCCCTTTTATTAGTTAAGGGCTACCCTTAACTAATAATTATAGCGGCCTTAGATACTAACGTACCCCGGCTTCCACCGGGTATATCCCTAATACTAGTACGGTAGAAACGGCCATATAGCGGTATATCCTAGAATAATTAAACCCCCGTCTAATAAACGACGAATAACTAAGGGCGTATAACGCTATAGATAATAGAGATAGAGGGGACCCTACCCGGGGAGACCCTCCTAGATAAGATTAACTACTAGATAGTATATATAGAGAGGGAAGTCGAGAAGAGAGAAATAGCCCTCCTTAGTATCTTTCGGAACCTTATCTAGAATATTAGAGAGCTTACCGTAGGAGTAAAATAGGCGCTAGAATTAGACCTAGAATCTAGACTAGATTATATAGAGGCTAGCCTATAGAGGATCTAGGAGGGCCTTACCTAGGGAAAACGCCCTAGCACGTAGGTATAGGTCGCCGCATCTATAAACGGAATAGCTATGTTAGCTAAAATACTAAGGGCACCTATAGACGGGGTATATAGTATATAAGTTACTATCTAGGATAAAGAAGTACTTATATAAGTCTAGTAAGCGTCCCTAAAGGATATTATAAATAAGATTAATAAATAGAAAGGGATATAGTTAAATATAGTAGCCGCTAAACTTACCCTAGAAGATATAGTACTAACTACTACTACTAACACGGCCTAGTAGACTATCTCGCGTAACCCGAACGCGATTAACGATATCTTCCCTAGCGCGTCCGTCCGCGTAACCACGTACCCGATATAGATATATACTATCCCCGTCTAAGGACACGTTATTAGAGAAGATAATATTAAGCGAATAGAGTAATCTAACGAACCGAAGTACCCTAGAATTAAGATCGTGAAGGCGTGGTAGAAGAACGTCTAAGGGATTAAGATAAAATTAAAAAAGTACTCTACTATAATAGTAGAGCTTAGGGACCCCGCTCTCGTCTATAGAATAATATAGGAGGGCTTCCTAGCCGAAGAAGAGCTACTTATAGCGGAACTATAGGATAGAGCATAGATAATAACGTAATACTTTAACTATTAGGGATATAGATATACTAGATAGAGATACTCTTAGAAGACCGCCTATAGATAGTATAAATAGGGCTATAATACTAAGGAATACCCTTATAAGACGTAGAGCGACGAGACGCGAGATAGGGATACTACTAAGTACTCTAACTACGACGGGAAACATCTATCCTAGTCAATAACATATACGAAACATAAGTAGGTCGTAGAATATATTAACGCGATAAAGATAAGAGAAGTAAGGTAGATATACTAAGCTATAAGGCCCTCGCTGCCCTCGCCGCTATCCCTAACTTTACTTATAAATCTAGTAACCACCCCCTAAAGGGGAGAGGATAACGTGTAATAGTATACTATATAGAGAAAGATAGGCCGACCCTAGAGTATACTTAAAGCCGCTACCGCGCGAGAATAATCACGCCTTAGCGCCACTAATATATAGACTCGAACTTTCCCTAGCACCTAATAAGGGTATAAGATATACTTATTATTATATAGGCGAACGTATAATATAAATAAGAAAACTAAGCGACGCTTCTAGAAGAAATAGGAGCCGTAATAATAGCTATCTAGGAACTATATAAACACTACTAAACTAATAAGCTAATAATACACCTAGAATACTATACCATCTACCCTATAGGCCCGGATAGGAGAGTTATATTTTATATATATAAGTTGATCCCGCTCTTAGAATAGTCTTATACCGAATCTAATAACCTCTAGATAACACTATATCTCTAGATAAGTATAGGGCCTATCCATATCTATAATATCTATAATTAATAGCGATCGCTTACGCTAGATAATATACTAGAGGGTACTATAACGCCGGGATAATATATCCTCCTAGGCGACTTTAATCTCTACTATAGGTAGTAGAGAGGCCTAGCTATCGCGAGAGAAGAACTTAGAGTAAGGGAACTATATATACGGTGCCACGACTTCCTATACCTCCTTATATCTATAGGGTAGATTATCTAGAGGAAATATAAATAGGATAAGGACGGGTCTACGCTCGACCTTACCCTTACTACCGAGTATATTAGCTATAGAGTATAGTACTACCGCCCGAGCCGGATATAGACGGACTCCGACCATAAATATATAGAAACCGTAATAGATATCTCTACTCTTAACGAATAATATAGAAAATAGCTATAGAAGGATACTAATTAGGATAAATACCTAGAGGACCTAGAATCGGCGATTCTAGACCCCTCTATAGTTAACGTATCTAACGGCCTAGCTATAGATAAGGCCGTGTAAGTCCTCCTTTAAGTATACTAAGCCACGAGAGATAAATATATACTATACCGAATATATAGACCCCTAGAAGCGAGGGGTATACCTTAAATACGAGAGTATAGAAGAGACGCCCGTAGACTATATACACGTATATACTATATCCGGATAACTAAGGCGTAGGAAGAGTAGAAGGAAGTAGTACGATATCGTAATAGGGCCCTCCGTAATAAATAATAAAAGTAATAGTATATAATTACTAATAAATACACACGGTAAGCCGTAGAGCTATAGTATATAGTAAAGTAGGCTAAGGGTATAGACGCGCCGATACCGCCACCACTAATACCTCCCCTAATATACTAAGAGAGAATATACTCTATAAGCCCGGAGAAGACGGAGATCTTATATAAAGTTATATTCCCCCTTCTAGAGCTAGTAGACCTATTAGATATTAATAATACTAAATACCTAGATATAATTAATATCCCCTAAGAGGTTACTAAGGAGGATATACTCGACGCTATTAAAGTACTCCCGAATAATAAGGCACCTAGACCGGATAGAATACCGAATAGATACCTTAAATATACTATACTAGCTACCCTACCGCTTATTAGTTATATATTTTAAGTATATATTAAGAACGGATACTACCCCTAAAGCTTCCGGGCCGTCTATACTATTATACTCCCGAAACTAGAGAAGAACTCTAACTCCCCGAAAGGATAGAGGCTAATTACCCTCCTCTTCTATCTTAGAAAGATACTAGAGGCTATAATCGCGAAGAAGATAAGCGCCATAGTATAGAAATATAACCTCCTTCTAGTAAACTAGAAGGCGAAGGCTAGAAGCTCCCTAATTACCGCTATCTAATATATTCTCGAAGTTATCTAGACCGTATAGAAGTAGAGACGTATAGTAACGCTACTCTCCCTTAATATGGCCGGCGCATTTAATAAAGTAAACTATATAAGACTTATCTATAACTTACAGAAGAGGCGTATACCCGTATAGATTACGCGGTTTATATAGTTCTTTCTTACTAAAAGAGTTACCTAGATATATATTCCTAGATATCGAAGTAAGTATAAGAAGACGGCTTACGGCATCCTATAAGAAAGTACTATCTCCCTAATTCTATTTCTCTTCTTTACTATAGACCTTCTCTAGAGAATATAACGTATAGAGGTAGTAGGGTACGTAGATAATATATACCTTCTAGCTATCGATAATAATACTAGCTAAACATATAGACGACTCGAATAAGACTATAGAAGATACATCTAATAGATAAAGCGCTATAGAGTAAAGTTCGCCCCCGAAAAGTACTAACTTATATACTTTATTAACCGCTATAGGAAATGGGCTACTAGGGAAGGCGAGCGACGCTCTAGAATAGACGCCTTTAACGAACTACCGATATAAAGTATACGCGTACTTAGTATTATAATCGATAATAAGCTTAAATAGAGACCATAGGTAGCATACGCCGTTTCTAGGGCCCTCTAGATAGAAGCCGCTATATAATAGATTATAGCCTCTACGTAGGGAACCGCCCGGGATAAGATATACTAGCTATATATATCTATAGTACGACCCGCCTTTACGTACGGATACGAGTACTAGTACACGGCCCTTATATAGACTAGGCGAATAAAGCTCGAATCTATATAGAACCGTATACTCCGTCTTATATTAGGCGTATATAAAGCTACTAACACGGTACTACTATAACGCGAGATAGACGTTATAAGTATATATAACTTCTACTAGATATAGAGGGTAGTATACTTTACTAAATAATAAGCATAGAAATATATAGAAAATATAGAATATACCTTTACCGCGCTACGCGCGCGAGTTAGTATATACTACTAAGTACTCTTATATATAGACCGGACTCGACTATAGTATAAGTACCCGATAGAAATAGACTCGAACTAAGTAGTATAAGAGATTAAGGATAACCTAGATACCCTTCTAGACTAATAGAGCCTTTAAGAGCTCGGACGAAGTATATAGTCGTGGATCTAAGATAAGTAGAAAGAGATACTCTAGGCCTAGTAGGCCTTCTAGTAGAATAGATATCTAGAGTAGATCTAAGAACTATAGAAGGAGCCGAGTAAATAGATATATAAAGGGCTTATAAAGGCCTAGGTATCTATACTCCTCTAAGCCCGAACGGGCGCTATAGAACTTCTATACTATCTCTATAAGAGAGGCGTCCCTAATGTATCTCTATAGTATAAGGCGTGTAGCTAGAGAGATATAATACGCTACTATCTTATAATATACCCTAATCTTTATACGTAAAGATAGAAGCTTATCTATATAATAAGAACCTCTAATATTATACGATAGCTTAATAAGTACCCTAAGGACGTTACCTAGTAGATAATTATATATCTACTACTCCTCTAATTCTAGTAGACCTAGAAATATATACTAGAAGAGACCCGGCACACGCTAGTAGTAACCCGATATATACTAGAAGAACTCCGGGAGAACCCTAATTATTAGTTAAGGGTAGCCCTTAACTAATAACCTCCGTATCTATACGTGCTACCTAAGGGTAAAATAATAGTAATATAGGCTATAGGCTAATAGGCGTACTCTATAGCTATATACTTAAGACGAAATAGAGGTTTAACGAGATATAGTTATAGATATAAGGAAGTTTTTCTCTATAGGGTTTCTTCTTATATAATAGCTTAGACTAGAGGAGACATAGGCCTATAGAGTACTACTCTACCTAGTTATATAATATTATTATTATTATTATATATCTTTAATATAGAAGGGAGTTATAACTTATACGCCTAGTTATTAGTTACATAAGTAATCTTATATAGATCTATTATTATATAGTTAAGCTTCTTCTTTAGTCTAATACTATAAATATTCTTATTATTTAGTAAAACTTTATCCCTAATATTAAAGATTATAGGTTTTCTACCCTTATTATAGTATGATTTACTATAATCCATAGTATCTTATAGTAACTTTATAATACTTCTTTATATTTAGAATAGTTCTATAGTAATTTCTATTACTTTAACATTAGGTTATTCTACTTTAAACTAAGTCTCTAAGAACTATATATTATAGTTTTAACTAAAGTTTACTTTAAATGGACTTATGTAGGTTAACGTATATTATATAAGAATAGGGTTATTGGATAGTAGTATAGTTAGATAGAATAATAGGGTGTATTCTATTATAGAACGAATTACTACTAAACCCTTTTAGTAGGAATCTAAGAGTATATATATAAAGAGACGCCGATCTATCTAGTATATAACTATTTACTACCCTTCACGTTACCTTCTAACCCTATTAGCTAAGGTATATATAGGTCGGGTCCTACCTAAGGCTAAGTCCTAATAATTATCCCTTCCCTCTAGGAAGCTACCCTTAGTAACCTAGATTATTACCTATCTCTATATCTCTATCCTAAGTCTTATAAGACCTTAGTTATTCTCTACGCTTCGTCTTAGATACTTACCGATATTTACTAATCTAAGATTTATATAAGCGTTTTCCTAATAAACTAGATTTTATCTATCTTAACTTCTTATATAGGTAAGATTATCTAATTAGGCCTAGCGTATCACGTAATATAATTAGGTAAGCCTAGGTACTACCTATATTAAAATCTTTTCTTAGAAATATTCCTTTCTTTAAAAAACTTCTTAACTCTTTATAGAGTTTTTTAGATTATTAGATATATTACCCGATCCTTATAGACATAGATTTATATAGATTTACTATAATTTAGTACGATTTACGCAATTTACTAATTTTCGTACTATCCTTAGCTAGTAATAATATAATTCGTAATAATCCGTATAAATTAATAATAATCTTAATATAGTTTTCTAAAATCTTAATACTCTAAAGTAATTAGTACGGAAATAGACGTCTTCGAATAATCTCTATCTCGTATATATTACCGATATATCGAAAGCTATTAATCTACCCCGACCTAGGCCGGGCTCTAATAATCTAGCTATATATTATTATAGTTATCGCTTTCCGTCGTATATTACTTACGGTAGTACTAAATCTATAATATACGGTACTTATATAACTAAGAAGCGTTATTACTTATAGGTATTTAAGTAAGTTCGAAGAACTTTACGTAGATTTACTTATATCAGTATAGATTACTACTAGGCCTCTAGTAACCCCTACTAATAAGAAGCGTGGTACTACCGATCGTAACGCCTTAGAGAAGGCTTTCTATATACTATATATCTAAGGTAAGGGTTACGCCTAGGAGTACGATTCTAATAAGATCTGTAAGGATTTATTAGAATCTACTATAGCTATTATTACCGCGATTACTAGGTAATATCGTTTTTCTTAAATTATTATAGATTCTTACTAATATATATTAATCTCTATAATAGTACTAAAATCTCTACTACTTCGGATTTCTTTCTATATACCGGCGATATTAGAATTCCTAGAAAAGGTTCTAGTAAAAAGGCTAAGGTTCCTTCCTCACGCGTGCTAAAGAGCTATAAATTTAGGGAAGATAGCTCTAATCTAGAAGTTTCTATACTAAAGGTATATGGTTCTATACTAATCGTTAAATCTTTTCGCTAATTTATATAATTCTTAGCGTGCCCGCGCCGGTCCGTCTCTCTCTATCCCGGGTCCCGCCGCTCCATAGATTTCTATAGAGAAGTTTATAGCTATAAGGCGTGCTATATAGAATTTATAGCGTCGGAATAAAAGGCTAGAGACTTATATTATAAAGCTCTATACTATGCTAAATAAGAACTAGCGGAAGGAATTAGATATAACTATCGCGGTAATTAGTACTTCTACTCCTACTCCAACTTAATCGGTTTAGATCTATACTAATTAGTACTAATATATCTCTTTTATCTAGTGTTTTTAGTTTTTTAGTTTTAATTTTAAAGCGATCTTACTTCTTCTAGATAGATTAGTACGAGTTTATATAGATCTATATAGATCTTTATATTTTCTTTTAGCTTTCTTAATTTTATCTTTCTTTAATAATAACTTCTTTAATCTCTTTAGTAATCTATACCGATCTATACCGATCGGCACCGATTTTTAATGTCCATTTCTCTTAGTAAATTATTTTTCTAAGTCTCTTTTTTAGTTAAATTTTTTTAAAGTTCTAAGTTCGAACTTTCTAAGGAAGTTCCTTAATTCCTTAGAATGTTTTAAAGATCTATATCTCTTTTACCTTCTTTCTTTTAGGCGGCCGTTCTTAGTACCGAACTATACTAAAAAACGTTAAATCGCTATACTTTAGTATAATTCTCTACGATTCCGCGGCTTCCTTTACTAATTACTACTTATATACTAATATCGCTACTTTACTAATATTTATTATAGGTTTCTAAGTATCTTCGTTAGAATTATATCCTTTCTAACGAATTTTATATAGCCACGTACTATCTTCGGCGTGTTACTAGCTAAGTATCTACTTAACTTCGTAGATATTTATACCTTCTTACGTAACTACTTTATATAGTATCTATTCGGAATGATCCGGTAATAATAAGGCATGAAATAGCTCAAGAAGTATAATATAGAATATATTATATATCTTTAACGTGGGAGGGAGTTTTAACTTATACGCCTAGTTATTAATTACACGAGTAATCTTAAATAGATCTATCATCGTATAGTTAAGCTTCTTCTTCGGCCTAATACTACGAATATTCTTACTATTTAGTAAAACTTTATCCCTAACATTAAAGATTATAGGTTTTCTACCCTTATTATAGTATGATTTACTATAATTCGTAGTATCTTATAGTAACTTTATAATACTTCTTTACGTTTAGAATAGTTCTATAGTAATTTCTATTACTTTGATATTAGGTCGTTCTACTTTAAACTAAGTCCCTAAGAACTACGTATTATAGTTCCGACCGAAGTTTACTTCGAACGGACTTACGTAGGTTAACGTATATCGGCTATTATTATATGCGAATTCCGCGATATAGACTAACCTTACCTAGTTATTCTACTTATAGTTATAATATACGCGTAAATACGCCTCGACTATCTAATTCTACCGCTCCGTCTATCTATCTATTTATAGATAGAACGTAGTACTAAGTTTCTACTTAATTCCTAGTATATAGTAGAAATCCTTCTAAAATTTAGACGTTATCTACGGACCTCTATCCGAAACTATACCATTCAGTATACTATAGAGCCAGACTACGTTACGGAGTAGTATATCTATAAGATCCAGTACTTAGATCGTCTTCCTTATAGGGATATAGTATAATATCTTTATAAATCTATCTAGAACTACGAGTAAACTATTATAAATATACCTAGAATACTTACTTAGGGGTAGATCTATAATGAAATCCATCGATAATTCCTTCCATGCCTTCTTTAGCATAGGTAATAGCCTTAATTTACTATATGGTAAGTATCTATATACTTTCGTATGCTGGTAAACGTTACACATTTTTACGTAGTCTTTTATATATTTATAAAGACCCGGCCAGTCGTACGTCCTTCGGATTAAATCGACCGTCCTTATAACGCCGAAGTGCCCTACTAACGCGTAATTATACTATTCCCTTAAAATATCGATTTATAAGCCGCCTTCCGGCACGTAGAGTCGGCCTTAGAAGTAGATTATATCTAATTATCGTTCCTACCTTAATAACTACGGCGGATCTATAGCGCTTCCTTTTATACTTATAACTTTCTTTACTAATATATCGGAATTCTAGGTAGATTTAATTAAGTCTTTAAGGGTTTTCTTAGTTTCTTAGACGTTTATTTAGATTACTTAATACCTACTCTAATTCCCGCGGAGAATCGCCGAAAGTATCCTAGCTTCTAGTATTCTATTAGATAACTAGTCTTATAGTATCTAAAGTATAGTATAGTCTAACTTA
>NW_022985552.1:2097057-2114072 GCF_010093815.1 Pseudovirgaria hyperparasitica
ATAACGATTTCTTATAATCTTTACGCCGCGATAGAGGATTAGCTTTATTCTCTCTTCTAGCTTTATATAAGATTTTAAAGTTAAATATTAATATCCACTTAGCCTAACGTACTTATCGACGGTTAAGGACCTTAGTTAATATAAAGTAACGTAGATTTACGTAATCCGATAATAATTCGATCTAATATACGGAGCCTTCTAAATAATATTACTATTACTTAAAACTCTTAACGATTACGAGTAGTTCCTAGTCGTGTATATTATAACGCGTCTCTATATCCGCCATTTTATAGGAAAAGAAAGCGACCGGGTACTATTATACCTTATCTTTCGTATCTTTATACGGTTAACTAATAATTCTAGTAATTATAAATCCTAACGCGTTAGTTTCGACCCGAATATACTTCTTAGAATTAAAATGCCTAAGAATTAGCGTAGTTATAAAGTAATTCTTTAACGATCGGAATATATCTCGCGCTTCCGGCGTTAACTATATCTCGACCGACTTAGCTTTACGCTATACTCGCCTACCTATAGAGATTTTACCGCTATTCTCTATAAGTTTATTAAGCGGCGCCGTAATTCGTAAGAAGTCTATAATAAATTTACGATAATAGTTCACGAAACCTATAAATATTCTAATTTAACGTATAGTAGTAGGTTCTAGCTATTCTATGATGGTCTTTACACGCTCTAGCTCTATTTTTAGGCCGCTATATATTATAATAAAGCCGAGAAACCTAACTTCTTATTAGTGAAACTTGCATTTAGATAATTTTACGTAGAGTTTATACTACCTTAGATGATTTAGTACCGATTTCACGTATTCTTTATGATTCTATATACTATCGGAGTAAATTAGTATATTATTAAGATAAACTATATAAATCACGTTAAGTAATCCTACGAGTATAGTATTAATATATTCTTAAAACGCTCCTAGTATATTTATTAGCCCGAATGGTATAATAGTATACTTAAAATAACTATATCTAGTCCGAAATGCGGTTTTCTACTTATCTCTATAATGAATTCGAAGCTAGTAATATATATCTCGTAAATCTAGCTTCGTAAAGTACTTTACCTTTATTAATTAGTCTAAAGATTTACTAACTAGCGGTAATAGATAACGATTCTTCTTAGTTACTATATTTAGTACCTAATAGTCGACGTATAGATATAAACTTCCGTCTTTCTTCTTTATAAAGAGAATAGATATACCGGCTAATGACGTACTATAACGTATCTAGCCTCTTTCGAGGTATTCTCTAATATATTTACGAAGAACTTTAAGTTCTAGTCTTAAAAGTAGGTAAAGTAGACTATAAGGGACGTCTACTCCCTCTTCGAGCTTAATCTTTAGCTTATATAGCCCGTGATTAGGGAGAAGTAACGTATCTCCTACTGAAAATACATCTATATACTATGAATATACGTTAGGTAGCGTGTCTTCGCCCTAATTATTACTATTATCCTTATCTTTATTAATGATTAATAAGGACGTAAGATAGATTAACGATAATTAGGTCCGTATAGCGAGGTTCTATATCTCCTTACTAATAGTTATAACTTACTAGTATAATTTACTACGGTGTCGTTAGAATATTAATATCTTCTTCTAAAAATCAAGGATAGGGTTTAGGCGTCTAAGCTAAGGCATCCCTAGAATTATATTCTATTAGCTAATATTAGCCACGATAAATTTATTAGATATCTACTATTTTATTATCTTCAAGTTATGAACTTTATAATTCGTTATAGCTTTATCTAAAGTTCTAACTTTATATCTATTAACTACGATAGTTCGGCTAACTTTACCGAGATTATACGATAATCTATACTCCTTTACGAGAATCGATAAAATATAGTTATCTTCTATACTAGTATCCACGAGGGCCTATATAGTTTTATTACTATTTACTATAGGTAACGATACTTTTAGTAATATTAGATCTTTACTTACTAGAAGGCGCTATAGCTTCTTCTAAGTATATATAATTTAGCTAAGAACGCGGTTAGGTCTCGTGTACTAGCCTATTCTTTTTTTAGATTCTTATAGTTAGGCGAAATATATTCTATTTCTCTATACTTATAGTAACGAAGTATACTATAATCCTACTATTTTATAATAGGCGTTATATTTAAGCCTATACCTTATCCTTTTCCGCGTTAAGAAGTACCGCCTTAATTATTTTAGTATCCTCTTAACGCGTTTCTACCCCGATTTACGCTCTTCTAGCGCTAATTATAGTAAGGTTACTCTTAATCGAACGTATTTAATCGACCTCGTTTCTAACCCGTGTAGAGTTCGTCGGTTTTATCTAGAGAGCCGCGTTCCTTAAGAATGCGGTAGTATTTATTAGCTTTCTCCTCTAATTTATATAGATAGTTAAAACTTAATAATACTATTTCTAGTCTTTCGCGGATTAACGGAAGTAGTACTTTACGAAACTAGAATATATGAATATTTTTCTATAGCGTAGGGATATTATTCTATAGGTTTTAGAGGTATTATAGTAGTTAAGTAGATGTCTAGTTTAGTCGTTATACTACGCTTCTTAACTTAGATAGTGCCTTTCTTTTACGTTCTCTATCTGTTCTAAGGGTATTTAGTATAAATATAGCTAAATATTCCTAGGTTATCGTAGATAGTGGCTGTACTTCCTTCTATCTATCCTATTAATCGCGGGATTATAAGTCTAGGTATCGTTCTCTAAATAAAATACGTTATACTTTAGTAGAAAAGAGTAGAGGGTTATTAAGGAAGTACTTTTCGTAGTCTCTCTTCTAGTCTTTCTACTTCTTTTAGTTCTTCCCTATAAATATAGTCGGGTCTTTAGATTTTAGTATACCTAGGGAAGGAGTAGAGTAAATCGGTAACGAAGCGGCTGGGTATATAGTAGATTATCGCAACTCTAATGGTAGGTAAACTAATTCCGCCTAAATTAGTATAGGAAGTCGTCCATCTACTATCGTTCGGCGTAGTTCTTTAAGAGACTCCTTAAGTTCTTATCTCTTTATGAGGAGTTTCGCGCGTTCTACCTATTCTTTAAGGGTTTAAATCTCTCGAGCCTAATTCGCGACGTATTTCTAAAGTTCGGCGATGGTTTATTATAATACCTTACGTGGCTCCGCCACGACTCATTATCTAGCTTTATATTATTAGAAGTTACTTCGCGTATCTACTATTTCTTCGTCTAAAAGCTCCGTAATTCGGTCTAATATTTCTACTTCTTAGTTAGAAACGGCTAGGATTAATACTAATTATAGAGGATCCCTATTATTTAATATAGTATTACTTATCTCTATAGTAGATCGTGTCGACCTTCTCGGTTCTAGTTAGACTATCTTAACTATAGTACTATATAGGGAGTAATTCGAATATAAGAATAGGGTTATTAGATAGTAGTATAGTTAGATAGAATAATAGGGTGTATTCTATTATAGAACGAATTACTACCGAACCCTTTCGGTAGAAATCTAAGAGTATATATATAAAGGGACGCCGATCTATCTAGCACGTGACTATTTACCGCCCTTCACGTCACCTTCTAACCCTATTAGCTAAGGTACGTATAGGTCGGGTCCTACCTAAGGCTAAGTTCTAACATATTAGCTATTATTATATATAAATTCCGCGATATAGACTAACCTTACCTAGTTATTCTACTTATAGTTATAATATACGCGTAAATATACCTCGACTATCTAATTCTACTACTCCGTCTATCTATCTATTTATAGATAGAATATAGTACTAAGTTTCCGCTTAATTCCTAGTGTATAGTAGAAATCCTTCTAAAATTTAGACGTTATCTACGGACCTCTATCTAAAACTATACTATTTAGTATACTATAGAGCCGAACTACGTTACGGAGTAGTATATCTATAAGATCTAGTACTTAGATTATCTTTCTTATAGAAATATAGTATAATATCTTTATAAATCTATCTAGAACTATAAGTAAACTATTATAAATATACCTAGAATATTTACTTAGGGGTAGATCTATAATAAAATCTATTAATAATTCCTTCTATACCTCCTTTAGTATAGATAATAGCCTTAATTTACTATATAGTAAGTGTCTATATACTTTCGTATACTAGTAAACTATTAGGCACGTGCCTACTAGTTAATTATATATGTATATAGTAGTCGTATATAAGTAGTATACTCCACCCTTAAAGTAGTAGCTTTAAGATTCGGTCCTTTTAGTATAGTTAGTTAGTACGTGGAGCCCGCCTCCTTATATAATCTTAAAGCTACTACGGGGTTACGGGTTCAACTCTCGGTCTAGTTAACCGTTATTGAATTTCGCACGATTCCGTTTAGCTTACTACGTTACGTATACTTTGTACACGTAACGGATAACATGGTGGTAACGTTACTACGGTAAGTTAGCGTGTCTAGTGCTAGAGGCGGCATTGCGAGTATTAATTAGGTGTACACATGATTCGTTTATACTAGGCCTATTATAGCTAGTTTAGTTTATCTTTCGTAAGGTAGATACCTACAACGCGTAAGGGCACGCGCCTTTAAAAAAGGGAGATATTATTAGGTACGTGCCTGCCAGTTAATTATACATGTATGTAGTAGTCGTATATAAGTAGTGTGCTCTACCCTTGAAGTAGTAGCTTCAAGATTCGGTCCTTTTAGTATAGTTGGTTGGTACGTAGAGCCCGCCTCCTTATATAAACGTTATATATTTTTATATAGTTCTTTATATATTTATAAAGACCTAGCTAGTTATATATCCTTCGGATTAAATTAACTATTCTTATAATGCTAAAGTACTCTACTAACGCGTAATTATACTATTCCCTTAAAATATTAATTTATAAGCCGTCTTCTAGTATATAGAGTCAGTCTTAGAAGTAGATTGTATCTAATCGTCGTTTCTACCTTAATAACTATAGTAGATCTATAGCGCTTCCTTTTATACTTATAACTTTCTTTACTAATATATTAGAATTCTAGGTAGATTTAATTAAGTCTTTAAGGGTTTTCTTAGTTTCTTAGATATTTATTTAGATTACTTAATACCCGCTCTAATTCCCGCGGAGAATCGCTAAAAGTATCCTAGCTTCTAGTATTCTATTAGATAACTAGTCTTATAGTATCTAAAGTATAGTATAGTCTAAATTATACTAACTATCTATATTATTCTATAACGATTTCTTATAATCTTTATACCGCGATAGAGGATTAGCTTTATTCTCTCTTCTAGCTTTATATAAGATTCTAAAGTTCAATATTAATATCTACTTAGCCTAATATACTTATTAGCGATTAAGGACCTTAGTTAATATAAAGTAATATAGATTTACGTAATCCGATAATAATTCAATCTAATATATAGAGCCTTCTAAATAATATCGCTATTACTTAAAACTCTTAATAATTATAAGTAGTTTCTAGTTATACGTGTTATAACACGTCTCTATATCTACTATTTTATAGAAAAAGAAGGTAACTAGGTACTATTATACCTTATCTTTCGTATCTTTATACGGTTAACTAATAATTCTAGTAATTATAAATTCTAACGTGTTAGTTTCGACCTAAATATACTTCTTAGAATTAAAATACCTAAGAATCGGCGTAGTTATAAAGTAATTCTTTAACGATCGAAACGTATCTTATACTTCCGGTATTAACTATATCTCGACTAACTTAGCTTTACGCTATACTTATCTATCTATAAGGATTTTACCGCTATTCTCTATAAGTTTATTAAGTAATACCGTAATTTATAAGAAGTCTATAATAAATTTATAATAATAGTTTATAAAATCTATAAACGTTCTAATTTAACGTATAGTAGTAGGTTCTAGCTATTCTATAATAGTCTTTACACGCTCTAGCTTCATTTTTAGGCCGCTATATATTATAATAAAGCCGAGAAACCTAACTTCTTATTAGTAAAACTCGTATTTAGATAATTTTATATAGAGTTTATACTACCTTAGATAATTTAGTACTAATTTCACGTATTCCTTATAATTCTATATACTATTAGAGTAAATTAGTATATTATTAAGATAAACTATATAAATCACGTTAAGTAATTCTATAAGTATAGTATTAATATATCCTTAAAACGCTTCTAGTGTATTTATTAGCCTAAATAGCATAATAGTATACTTAAAATAACTATATCTAGTCCAAAATACAGTTTTCTACTTATCTCCATAACAAATTTAAAGCCAGTAATATATATCTTATAAATCTAGCTTTATAAAGTACTTTACCTTTATTAATTAGTCTAAAGATTTACTAACTAGCGGTAATAGATAATAATTCTTCTTAGTTACTATATTTAGTATCTAATAGTTAATATATAGATATAAACTTCTATCTTTCTTCTTTATAAAGAGAATAGGTATACTAGCTAATAATATACTATAACGTATCTAGTCTCTTCTAAGGTATTCTTTAATATATTTATAAAGAACTTAGAGTTCTAGTCTTAAAAGTAGATAAAGTAGGCTATAAGGGACGTCTACTCCCTCTTTAAGCTTAATCTTTAGCTTATATAGTCTATAATTAGGGAGAAGTAACGTATCTCCTACTAAAAACATATCTATATACTATAAATATACGTTAGATAGCGTGTCTTTACCCTAATTATTACTATTATTCTTATCTTTATTAATAATTAATAAGGACGTAAGATAGATTAGCGATAATTAGGTCTATACGGTAAGGTTCTATACCTTCTTACTAATAGTTATAACTTACTAGTATAATTTACTATAGTATTATTAAAATATTAATATCTCCTTCTAAAAATTAAGGATAGGGTTTAGGCGTCTAAGCTAAGGTATCCCTAGAATTATATTCTATTAGCTAATATTAGCTACGATAAATTTATTAGATATCTACTATTTTATTATCTTTAAGTTATGAACTTTATAATTCGTTATAGCTTTACCTAAAGTTCTAACTTTATATCTATTAACTATAATAATAATAATATTAGTGTTTAACTAGGAAGAACTATATATATAGCCATATATATGCTCCACAGGCTTAGGCCTCCTCTAGTATTGGCTGCTATGTATATAAGAAAACCTCCTGTGATTGGCTCCCTAACTAGACCCTGTTACTAACCTAACCTGGCCTAGTCTAAGTCCTTGAATCCCATTGGGTGACAAACTTACTTTCTTATCCTTATATTAGGCTTTTATTACTATATTGGTACCGGCTCTTAATAACGCCCTAACCAACTATAGTAGATATTACCTTTCTTGTGATTGGGCAGGTCGCTAGGCTAGGCCTAGTCTTTTATTCCTGTGTTACCGTGTTTTTCCTATCCATGGGAATATAGCTTTGCGCCGGGTAGTAGTCATTGATTAAGATAACTAATACCGGAGGGGGTGTATATCTAATAGGTCCATGCCTTAGCACTAACCCTAGCTAGGCCGAATTCGGAAATTGTTCTTCGGGGCTATGTAATCGTCTATAGGTAGGCGGGATACTTAATTGGGTATTGCTGTCTATTTCGTGGTTGCCGAGCCGGAGTAAGCGCGAGCTAAGCCGGATTAGGGTGGACAAGGCCCCGGTATATGGTGAAAATTCTATGATTCGAGCTAAGCTAGTTGTGGGTCTAGCCGCTCTAGGCGTCGCTCTACCACTCAAGGTGGCTTGGCAGGTGGCTATATTAGGTAATTCTCATCATGTGATGACGGTATAGTCATTTTTCACATTACCTAATGGTCGCTCAGGACTAAGTAGTTATGTGACGGCAACCTTCACGTCACGTGCTCGCTTAGCCCCGCACACTTTTGATAGAGCGTGCGAAAACTAGTGTATGAAAAGGTGGCCGTTGTAGGATTCGAACCCACGACGTTGGATGACAAACGCTTCTAGTAACGTAGCATACTACCACTACGCCACCTGGCCTATCTATTAACTATAATAGTTCGACTAACTTTACTAAGATTATATAATAATCTATACTCCTTTACGAGAATCGACGAAATATAGTTATCTTCTATACTAGTATCTATAAGGGCCTATATAGTTTTATTACCATTTACTATAGATAATAATACTTTTAGTAATATTAGATCTTTACTCGCTAGAAGGCGCTATAGCTCCTCCTAAGTATATATAATTTAGCTAAGAATATGGTTAGGTCTTATATACTAGCCTATTCTTTTTTTAGATTCTTATAGTTAGGTAAAATATATTCTATTTCTCTATACTTATAGTAACGAAGTGCGCTATAATCCTACTATTTTATAATAGGTATTATATTTAAGCCTATGCCTTATTCTTTTCCGTGTTAAGAAGTACTACCCTAATTATTTTAGTATCCTCTTAACACGTTTCTACCCCGATTTATACTCTTCTAGCGCTAATTACGGTAAGATTACTCTTAATCGAACGTATTTAATCGACCTCGTTTCTAACCTATATAGGGTTCGTTAGTTTTACCTAGAGAGCCATATTCCTTAAGGATATAGTAGTATTTATTAGCTTTCTCCTCTAATTTATATAGATAGTTAAAACTTAATAATACTATTTCTAGTCTTTTATAGATTAACGGAAGTAGTACTTTACGAAACTAGAATATATAAATATTTTTCTATAGCGTAGGGATATTATTCTATAGGTTTTAGAGGTATTATAGTAGTTAAGTAGATATCTAGTTTAGTCGTTATACTACGCTTCTTAACTTAGATAGTACCTTTCTTTTACGTTCTCTATCCGTTCTAAGAGTGTTTAGTATAAATATAGCTAAATATTTCTAGGTTATCATAGATAGTAGCTATACTTCCTTCTATCTATTCTATTAATTTTAGAATTATAAGTCTAGGTATTATTCTCCGAACGAAATATATTATACTTTAGTAGAAAAGAGTAGAGGGTTATTAAGGAAGTACTTTTTATAGTCTCTCTTCTAGTCTTTCTACTTCTTTTAGTTCTTCTCTATAAATATAGTTAGGTCTTTAGATTTTAGTATACCTAGGAAAGAAGTAGAGTAAATTAGTAATAAAGCGGCCTAGTATATAGTAGATTATTATAACTCTAATAGTAGGTAAACTAATTCCGCCTAAATTAGTATAGAAAGTCGTCTATCTACTATCGTTCGGCGTAGTTCTTTAAGAGACTCCTTAAGTTCTTATTTCTTTATAAGGAGTTTCGCGCGTTCTATCTATTCTTTAAGAGTTTAAATCTCTTAAGCCTAATTCACGACGTATTCCTAAAGTTTAGTAATAGTTTATTATAATACCTTATGTAGCTCCGCCACGACTCGTTATCTAGCTTTATATTATTAGAAGTTACTTAGTATATCTACTATTTCTTTATCTAAAAGCTCTATGATTTAGTCTAATATCTCTACTTCTCGGTTAGAAATAGCTAGAATTAATACTAATTATAGAGGATCCCTATTATTTAATATAATAATAATAATAATAATATTATATAACTAGGTAGAGTAGTACTCTACAGGCCTATGCCTCCTCTAGTCTAAGCTATTATATAAGAAGAAACCCTATAGGGAAAAACTTCCTTATATCTATAACTATATCTCGTTAAACCTCTATTTTATCTTAAGTATATAGCTATAGAGTACGCCTATTAGCCTATAGCCTATATTACCGTTATTTTACCCTTAGGTAGCACGTGTAGGTACGGAGGTTATTAGTTAAGGGCTACCCTTAACTAATAATCGGGGTTCTCCCGGGGTTCTTCCGGTATATATTAGGTTACTACTAGCGTATACCGGGTCTCTTCCGGTATATATTTCCGGGTCTACTAGAATTAGAGGAGTAGTAGATATATAATTATCTACTAGGCGACGTCCTTAGGGTACTTATTAAGCTATTATATAATATTAGAGATTCTTATTATATAGATAAGCTTCTACCTTTACGTGTAAAGATCGGGGTATATTATAAGATAGTAGCGTATTATACCTCTCTAGCCGCACGCCTTATACCATAGAGATATATTAGGGACGCCTCTCTTATAGAGGTAGTATAGAAGTTCTATAGCGCCCGTTCGGGCTTAGAGGAGTATAGATGCCTAGGCCTTTATAAGCTCTTTATATATCTATTTACTCGGCTCCTTCTATAGTCCTTAGATCTACTCTAGATATCTATTCTACTAGAAGGCCTACTAGGCCTAGAGTATCTCTTTCTACTTATCTTAGATCTATAACTATATACTTCATCTAAGCTCTTAAAGGCTCTATTAGTCTAGAAGGGTATCTAGATTATCCTTAATCTCTTATACTACTTAGTTTAAGTCTATTTCTATTAGGTACTTATACCGTAGTCGAGTCCGGCCTATATATAAGAGTACTTAGTAGTATATACTAACTCGCGCGCGTAGCGCGGTAAAGGTATATTCTATATTTCCTATATATTCCTATGCTTATTATTTAGTAAAGTATACTACCCTCTATATCTAGTAGAAGTTATATATACTTATAACGTCTATCTCGCGTCGTAGTAGCACCGTGTTAGTAGCTTTATATACGCCTAATATAAGACGGAGTATATAGTTCTATATGGATTCAAGCTTTATTCGCCTAGTCTATATAAGAGCTATATACTAGTACTCGTGTCCGTACGTGAAGGCGGGTCGTGCTATAGATATATATAGCTAGCGTGTCTTATCCCGGGCGGTTCCCTACGTAGAGGCTATAATCTATTATATAGCGGCTTCTATCTAGAGGGCTCTAGAAACGGTATATGCTATCTATGGTCCCTATTTAAGCTTATTATCGATCATGACGCCAAGTACGCGTATACTTTATATCGGCGGTTCATTAAAGGCGTCTATTCTAGGGCGTTACTCGCCTTCCCTAGTAGCCTATTTTCTATAGCGGTTAATAAAGTATATAAGTTAGTACTTTTCGGGGGCGAACTTTACTCTATGGCGCTTTATCTATTAGATATATCTCCCGTGGTCTTATTTAAGTCGTCTATATATTTAGCTAGTATTATTATTAATAGCTAGAAGGTATATATCGTCTACGTACCCTACTACCTCTATACGTTATATTCCCTAGAGAAGGTCTATAGTAAAGAAGAGAAATAGAATTAGGGAGATAGTACTTCCTTATAGAATGCCGTAAGCCGTCTTCTTATACTTACTTCGATATCCGGGGATATATATCTAGGTAACTCTTTCGGCGAGGAAGGACTATATAAACTACGTAATCCACGCGGGTATACGCCTCTTCTATAAGTTATAGATAAGTCTTATATAGTTTACTTTATTAAATACGCCGGCTATATTAAGAGAGAGTAGTGTTACTATACGTCCCTACTTCTATATAGTCTAGACGACTTTAAGGATATATTAGATAGCGGTAATTAGGGAGCTTCTAGCCTTCGCCTTCTAGTTTACTAGAAGAAGGTTATATTTCTATACTACGGCGCTTATCTTCTTCGCGATTATAGTCTCTAGTATCTTCCTAAGATAGAAGAGGAGGGCGATTAGTCTCTATCCTTTCGGGGAGTTAGAGTTCTTCCCTAGTTTTAGAAGTATAATAGTATAGATAGCCCGGAAGCTTTAGAGGTAGTATCCGTTCTTAATATATACTTAAAATATATAACTAATAAGTAGTAGGGTAGCTAGTATAGTACGTTTAAGGCATCTATTTAGTATTCTATCTAGTCCGGGTACCTTATTATTCGGGAGTACTTTAACGGCGTTAAGTATATCCTTCTTAGTAACCTCTTAGGGAATATCGATTATATCTAGATATTTAGTATTATTAATATCTAATAGATCTACTAGCTCCGGGAGGGAGAATATAACTTTATATAAGATCTCCGTCTTCTCCGGGCTTATAGAGTATATTCTCTTTTAGTATATTAAAGGAGGTATTAGTAGCGGCGGTATCGGCGCGTCTACACCCTTAGCCTACTTTACTATACGCTATAGCCCTATAGCTTACCGTGTGTGTTTATTAGTAATTATATACTATTACTTTCGTCGTTTATTACGGAGGGCCCTATCACGATATTATACTACTTCCTTCTACTCTTCCCACGCCTCGGTCGTCTAGATATAGTATATATATATATATAGTCTACGGGCGTCTCTTCTATACTCTCATATTTAAGATATACCCCTCGCTTCTAGGGGTCTAGGGGTCTATATATTCGGTATAGTACGTGTTTATCTCTTATAGCTTAGTATACTTAAAGGAGGACTTACACGGCCTTATCTATAGCTAGGCCGTTAGATACGTCGACTATAGAGGGGTCTAGAATCGCCGATTCTAGGTCCTCTAGGTATTTATCCTAATTAGTATCCTTCTATAGCTATTTTCTATATTATTCGTTAAGAGTAGAGACGTCTATTACGGTTTCTATATATTCGTGGTCGGAGTCCGTCTATATCCGGCTCGGGTAGTAGTACTATACTCTATGGCTAATATGCTCGGTGGTAAGGGTAAGGTCGAGTATAGACCCGTCCTTATCCTATTTATATTTCCTCTAGGTAATCTACCCTATAGATATAAGAAGGTATAGAAAGTCGTGGCACCGTGTATATAGTTCCCTTACTCTAAGTTCTTCTCTCGCGATGGCTAGGCCTCCCTACTATCTATAGTAGAGATTAAAGTCGCCTAGGAGGATGTATTATCCCGGTGTCGTAGTGCCCTCTAGTATATTATCTAGCGTAAGCGATCGCTATTAATTATAGATATTATAGATATAGATAGGCCCTATACTTATCTAGAGATATAGCGTTATCCGGAGGTTATTACGTTCGGTATAAGACTATTCTAAGAGCGGGATCGACTTATATATATAAAATATAACTCTCCTATCTAGGCCCGTAGGGTAGATAGTATAGTATCCTAGGTGTGTTATTAGCTTATTAGTTTAGTAGTATTTATATAGTTCCTAGATAGCTATTATTACGGCTTCTATTTCTTCTAGGAGCGTCGCTTGGTTTTCTCGTTTATATTATACGTTCGCCTAATAATAATAAGTATATCTTATACCCTTATTAGGTACTAGGGAAAGTTCGAGTCTATATATTAGTAGCGCTAAGGCGTAATTATTCTCGCGCGGTAGCGGCTTTAAGTATACCCCGGGGTCGGCCTATCTTTCTCTATATAGTATACTATTACGCGTTATTCTCTCCCCTTCGGGGGGTGGTTACTAGATTTATAAGTAAAGTTAGGGATAGCGGCGAGGGTAGCGAGGGCCTTATAGCTTAGTATATCTACCTTACTCCTCTTATCTTTATCGCGTTAATATATTCTATAACCTACTTACGTTTCGTACACGTTACTGACTAGGATAGGTGTTTCCCGTTATAGTTAGAGTACTTAGCGGTGTCCCTATCTCGCGTCTCGTCGCTCTACGTCTTATAAGGGCATGCCTTAGTATTATGGCCCTATTTATACCACCTATAGGCGGTCTTCTAAGAGTACCTCTGCCTAGTATACCTATATCCCTAATAGTTAAAGTATTATATTATTACCTATGCTCTATCCCATGGTTCCGCCGTAAGTAGCTCTCCTTTAGCTAGGAAGCCCTTCTACGTTATTCTATAGGCGAGAGCGGGGTCCCTAAGCTCTACTATTATAGTAGAGTACTTTTTCGATTTTATCTTAATCCCTTAGACATTCTTCTACCACGCCTTTATAATCTTAATTCTAGGGTACTTTAGTTCGTTAGATTACTCTATTCGCTTAATATTATCTTCTCTAATAACGTGTCCTTAGATAGGGATAGTATATATCTATATCGGGTACGTGGTTACGTAGACGGACGCGCTAGGGAAGATATCGTTAATCGCGTTTAGGTCGCGCGAGATAGTCTACTAGGCCGTATTAGTAGTAGTAGTTAGTACTATACCTCCTAGAGTAAGTTTAGTAGCTACTATATTTAACTATATCCCTTTCTATTTATTAATCTTATTTATAATATCCTTTAGGGACGCTTACTAGACTTATATAAGTACTTCTTTATCCTAGATAGCGACTTATATACTATATACCCCGTCTATAGATACCCTTAGTATTTTAGCTAATATAGCTGTTCCATTTATAGGTGCGGCGACCTATGCCTACGTACTAGGGCGTTTTCCCTAGGTAAGGCCCTCCTAGATCCTCTATAGGCTGGCCTCTATATAATCTAGTCTAGATTCTAGGTCTAATTCCGGCGCCTATTTTACTTCTATAGTAAGCTCCCTAATATTCTAGACGAGGTTCCGGAAGATACTAAGGAGGGCCGTTTCTCCCTTCTCGACTTCCCTCTCTATACGTACTATCTAGTAGTTAATCTTATCTAGGAGGGTCTCCCCGGGTAGGGTCCCCTCTATCTCTATTATCTATAGTATTATACGCTCTTAGTTATTCGTCGTTTATTAGACGGGGGTTTAATTATTCTAGGATATACCGCTATATGGCCGTTTCTACCGTACTAGTATTAGGGGTATACCCGGTAGAAGCCGGGGTACGTTAGTACCTAAGGCCGCTATAATTATTAGTTAAGGGTAGCCCTTAACTAATAAAAGGGGGTCGGCGTATCGGCGTTTATTAGATATAGTCTATACTTATATTATCGAAGAGTCTTCGAGCGTATATATATAGTATCTCTATATATTAGTATCGTCGCGTATTATACGCTATACGTACGCACGTATGTCGGAGGTTATTATACTCGGTGTACTCTATCGTTTAATGTATGTAAATCGCTGTTTTACCCCGAATTAACTAGTTTAGTCCGTTAGGGTGTAAGAAGTTTTTCTATTATTTAATATAGTATTACTTATCCCTATAGTAGATTATATTAATCTTCTTAGTTCTAGTTAGACTATCTTAACTATAGTACTATATAGGGAGTAATTCGAATATAAGAATAGAGTTATTAGATAGTAGTATAGTTAAATAGAATAATAGAGTGTATTCTATTATAGGACGAATTACTACTAAACCCTTTTAGTAGAAATCCGAGAGTATATATATAAAGAGACGCTAATCTATCTAGTACGTAACTATTTACCGCCCTTCACGCTACCTTCTAACTCTATTAGCTAAGGTATATACGGATCGGGTTATACCTAAGGCTAAGTCCTAATAAAGAAACCTTTATAAAAGAAAAAACTCCCTTCTCTCTATAATTATATCTTATTAAACCTTTATATTATCTTAAGTATATAGCTATTAGAAATATCTATAGTCTATAATCTATAGTACTATTATTTTACCCTTAGATAGTATATATAGAGTATAGGGGTTATTAGTTAAGGGTTACCCTTAACTAATAATTAGAGTTCTTCTAGGGTTCTTCTAGTATATACTAGAGTCTATCTAGTATATATCTAGTTACTTCTAGTATATATATCTAGATCTATTAGTATTAAGGAAGAGAGAGATATATAAGTATCTACTAGGTAATCTCCTTAGAGTACTTATTAAGCTACTATATAATATTAGAGGATATTTAATTAATACTCTAAGAGACTAAACTAGTTAACTTAGAGTAATATAATAATTTATATATATTAATTAATAGAGTATACTAAGTATAATAACCTCTAATATATATATATATATATATATAGTATATAAGATATAATAATACTAATATATAGAGATACTATATATATATACTTAAAAACTCTTTAAAGATATAAGTATAGACTACTACTACTAAATACTAATATACTAACTCCCTTTTATTAATTAAGGGTAGCCCTTAACTAATACTATAGAGGCCTTAGATACTAATATACCCTAGCTTCTACTAGGTATATCTCTAACTCTAGTATAGTAGAAATAGCTATATAGTAGAATATTCTAGAATAATTAAACCTCTATCTAAAAAGTAATATATAATTAAGAATATAGAGTACTATAGATAAAGAAGAAAGAGGGGACCCTATCTAGAGATACCCTTCTAGATAAAATTAACTACTAGATAGTATATATAGAGAGAGAGATTAAGAAAGGTAAGACTACTCTTCTTAGTATCTTCTAGAGCCTAGTCTAGAATATTAAGAAACTTATTATAGAAGTAAAATAAATACTAGAAATAAGTCTAGAATTAAGGTTAGACTAAATTAAGGCTAGCCTACTAAGAATCTAGAAAGGCCTTACCTAGAAAAAATATCTATCTATCTAGGCCTAGATTATAGTACTACTAGATAGTATAACTAGAATAATCTAAATACTAAGAATATCTATAATAATAATAATAATATTAGTAAACTAGGTAGAGTACCACTCTATAGGCGTATACCTCCTCTAGTCTAAGCTACTATATAAGAAGAAACCTACGAATAGGAAAAACTCCCTTATATCCATGACTACGCTCTATCTATCCTCTTATTCTTTATATATATATAGCCCTAGGGGCTACCTATAGGCCTATAGCCTATATTATAATAGTTTACCCTTAGATAGCACGTATAGGTGCGGAGATTATTAGTTAAGGGCTGCCCTTAACTAATAATCGCGGTTCTCCCGGGGTTCTTCCGACGTATACCGGGGTTCTTCTAGTATATATTAGGCTTCTTCCGGCATATATACGCGGGTCTACTAGAACTAGAGGAGAGAAAGGTATATAAGTATCTATCGGGCGATATCCTTAGGGTACTTATTAAGCTATTGCGTAATGTTAGAGGTCCTTGTTATACGGACGAGGGCTTATCTTAGGTCTCTAGTTCGGAGTTAGATAACTCCTATAGGTTCGACGTGCCCTATACCATTAGGCCCTACTCCTATTTTCGCCTTATCTTATCCCCTCTAGGCTTATACCTCCGGCTCTACTAGGAGAGGTAACCGAAGCCTCTCCTAGCTAGATAACTATAAGATTTACTCCTTAAACTTATAATACTAGCGTATATACCTTATAGGCGACACGTTCTATCTCTTTATAACTCGATACACGTATCCGTTCTCTCGGGCTATATAGTAGTCTCTCTAGCTAGGACGTAATCCTATCTACTTCTAGATATACTAAGGGTTAGAGCCTATTAAAGGGGTAAGGTCCTTAGAGCTAGTAGTTACTACTATATACC
>NW_022985552.1:2115097-2130869 GCF_010093815.1 Pseudovirgaria hyperparasitica
TGCTACTAGTAGTCGTACTAGGCGGCTTAATAAACGTAGTTTAATACTATAGGAGAGTTAGCTTTAATAAGTTCTTCTAGTAGTAGTTTCTTAGTTACCCTCGACGTGTTCCTTACGTTCCTAGAGCCGTTTAAGCCTCGAGGTGTTCTATCGCGCTACTAGGACCTCCGCTTCCTCTACCTAGTTAGTAAGATAGATTTAGGCCTACTTTCGACATAGTAGTAGCGCGTCGAGTGGTTTTCTTATCCCTTTATCCTCGTGAACTTCTCTTAACGCGTTAATTAGGGATAGGATAGAAGTATATACTTCTCTAGCTAGGTTATATTAGCGTGGTTTAGTAAGGTAGACGCTCCGCGAAAACTCTTTAACTATCTATCTAGCGACGACTAGGTCGCTATTAACGCCGCTCCGAACCTCTTACTACCTCTATAGAGGTATTGCCTAGCTATGACGACGTGGACGCGGTTCGTAAGGCTTCGTAGCCCTAAGAATATCTATAGAAGAAGTATATAATATATAAATTACTATCTAGAATAAGAAAGTTCTTATATAGGTCTAGAAGGCGTCTCTAAAGAATATTATTAATAAAATTAATAAATAAAAAGAGATATAGTTAAATATAGTTATAGCTAAACTTACTCTAGAAGATATAATACTAACTACTACTACTAATATAATCTAGTAGACTATCTTCTATAATCTAAATATAATTAATAATATCTTCTCTAGTATCTCTATCTATACTAATATATATCTAATATAGATATATATAGTCCCTATCTAGGGATATATTATTAGTACTAATAATATTAAGTAAATAGAATAATCTAATAACTAGAAGTACTCTAGAATTAAGATTATAAAGATATAGTAGAAGAATATATAAGGGATTAAGGTAAAATTAAAAAAGTACTCTACTATAATAGTAGAGCTCTAAAACTCTACCCTCGTCTATTAGATTATATAGAAAGGTTTCTTAGCTAAGAGGGAGTTATTTATAGCGGAACTATAGAATAGAGCTTAGATAATAATCTAATACTTTAACTATTAGAGATATAGATATATAGAGTAGAGATACTCTTAGAAGACTATCTATAGATAGTACTAATAGAACTATAGTATCTAGAAATACCCGTATAAAGTCTAAGGGGATTATATATATAATAAAGATACTACTAAGTACTCTAACTATAATAGAAATTATCTATTATAGTTAGTAATATATATAAAATATAAATAAGTTACTAAGTATATTAATACTATAAAGGTAAGAGGAGTAAGATAGATATAATAGACTATAAGGCCTCTACTATCTACTCTAACCTTATCTATAACTATACTAACTAACTTATAAGAAGGCGGGACTAATATATAATAGTATACTATATAGAGAAAGATAGAATAACTCTAGGGTATTCTTAAGATAGCTATTATATAGAGATAGTTATACCTTAATACTACTAGTATATAGACTTAAGTATTCCCTAGTACCTAATAAGGAGCTAAGATATACTTATTATTATATAGATAAATATAGAATATAAATAAGAAAACTAGACTATACTTCTAGAAGAGATAGATACTATAATAATAGCTATCTAGAAGCTATATAAATACTACTAAACTAATAAACTAATAATATACCTAGAATACTATACTATCTACCCTCTAGGCCTAGATAGGAGAGTTCTATTCTATATATATAAATCTATTCTACTCTTAGAATAGTTCTATATAGAATAAGATAATCTCTAAATAATACTATACCTCTAGATAGATATAGAGCCTCTCTATATTTATAATATCTATAATTAGAGAGGATTATTTATACTAGATACTATACTAGAGAGTATTATAGAACTAGAATAATATATTCTACTAGATAACTTTAATCTCTATTATAGATAGTAGAGAGGCCTAATAGTTATTAGAGAAGAGCTTAGGGTAAGAGAACTATATATAAGATACTATAACCTCCTATATCTTCTTATACCGGTTAGATAAATTATATAGAGGAAATATAAGAAGAATAAGAAGAGATCTATACTCGACCTTACCCTTACTATAGAATATATAAGCTATAGAGTATAATATTACTACCCTAGTAAGATATAGACGGACTCTAACTATAAATATATAGAGACTATAATAGATATATCTATATCTAATAAATAGTAGAAGAGATAGCTATAAAAAGATACTAACTAGGAGAAGTATAGGGAGAACCTAGAATTAGTAATTCTAGATCCCTCTATAGTTAATATATCTAATAGCCCGGCTATAGATAGAGCTATATAAGTTCTTCTTTAAGTCTTCTAAAACTTAAGAGATAAATATATTGTAATGAGCCATCGCCACGTAAGTATCTCTCCTAGGTATTATAAGTTCTCTTTGAACGTACGACTTCTTATTAGTTCTCTTTTACGATAGAACGGGTCTATATAATACTCTTAATTAATTTATTAATAGCTAAGCCTAATAATCAATACCCATAGAGGCCTATAAACGTAAGGAAAGGTCGAATCGTCGAATATTAGTAATAGGGGAAGCGTGTCGAGTAGAATGACCGAGGAAAACGCCCTCCTTAAATATATAATAAGCCATATAATCGAGCCAGGGATATATATATGTAGGGCTATAGGAACGGCCTTCTATATATACCTCCCCGGCCTATAGAACTACTACCCTTAGTAGTATAGTAACTATATAAGAAACCGTGTGAAGAACGCCTAAAAGAAAGACCTTAATATAAATAAAATGCGCCCCTAGTAAACCCCTCGGCGCGGGTAAACCTTAGCCCGGATTATTAGTTAAGGGCAGCCCTTAACTAATAATTAGGTAGGTTTTTAGGCGCCTAATCTTAGTACTTAAGGTCGCGAGCCAGCTCCTAAAGAATCGTATCGCTTATCTTAAAGAGGTTAGATTCCTCCTTATCGGATAGTTCATTAGGCCTCTCCTATCTATAGAAGTTCTCTTTAACATTATCTAGGCCCGCATTAGACTCGAATTTCTTAAAATTAATTAGCCGCTTAGCGGCGCGCGCCTCGTTAAATTCCTTCTAGAACGACCTATCCCTATAGACTAGCCTTTTCTACCTTACTATTTTCTTAAAGGTCTCTACGAATACCCTTAAGCCCTCCTTAAACTAGGTGTCTATCTTAGCTTTAAGTTATTAAGGACTTACGTTAAGCCACGTAGCTGCCTCTTCTTTTACCTCCTAGCTATTCTATCTTTTATAACTAACTAAAGCGTTACTAACGGCGTTAAAACTCGGGAGTTAAACTATGGCTAGGAAGGTAAAAGAAATCGCGCTATATTTATTAGAAAATCCCGACGGAGACGTGGGTCCCGGAGTTAAATTCCTATGAGCTACTGCGAGTTATTCCTATGTATCTATTTTAGGTACTTCTATTATTATGTAATTAGAGCTAATCGCGATATACCATAGAAGTATCGTACGTCTTCTACCCTTTACGGGACCCTAGACGCCGTGTATTATTAGGGGGCTAGAGATATATACTTTAAGGGACTAGTAGGGGACCGGGACGAAGGGACTAAATCGTTTCCTATCGTCTGTATTATAGATCTTATCGTTAATAGCCGTAATTATACCGTTTCGATTGACCCCCTTACGGAGCTTGGCCTTCGACTACTATTTATTTAAGAACTTATAGAAGCGGAGAACGATTATAGTATAGTCGTTACTTCGTTCGTCGTTAAGACTAATACTCCCCTAGATTATATTAAACCCGTGTCTATCGCTAGGATTAAGGATTCGATTAATAGCATTATTAAGATACTTAAAACCCGTCTTATCGCCCCTATCCTAGGACTTCGTATAGTACGGGTATAAGATTAGATAGTAGTTAAGATCGGGCCGAAGAGCGATATAGGTGAGCTAGTAAAGTAGGCATTACCTAATAAACTATTAGATATAGGAGTAGTATATAGTTCGTAGCTAGCCGTAGTTCGATTTCTTATTAAACATGCGCTGGTGGTACTTATATATATTAAATTCATCCCTCGCGAGTTCTAGGATACTCTTATTAAGTATAGAGGTCGTCTTTTTAAGTGGCTCGAAGAGCCCTTTAATATTAATACTTCTAGTACGTTTCCACTCGTCGAAGAGTTACCTACCTATCCTACCATCCTCCTTCTAAATCATAAATACGATACTAGTAAGGATGGTTTTAATATTAATAACTTACTTCGGGGTCTCTAGGGCCTAGTAATAATAGATACCTAATACCTCTATCGGATAAGGTGGCCGCGCGTACTTCGCGAACTAGGTATAGCGGTCTTTATAAACTTTAAGAGCCCCCACGTTATCTCTAAACTTATATACTATTTTAAGTCTTGCTACTAGGTTTAAGTAGAATATACTAACGAGTATATTATTCTTTCTAGCTACGTCTTAGTAATGCTTATAGTAGACTTTATACGGAATAGCCATATTACCTATCTACGCTTTCTAGCGTACTAGTAGGGCCATTCCCTTAATGCTCGTGAAATTCTTCTTTAATAATATAGCTACCTTAAAAGTCTTCGTCACTAAAGGCGTATATCGATACTTCTTAGGCTCGTTCTCTTTCTTAACTAATACTATTATCTTAGGGTGCGAACTAAGAATAACCGGGGATTACCGTGTAGGCGCCCCTAGTAATTACTAAGGGCCGGTAGATAAGGCATGCCCGCGAGTAGGTTTTATCGGTATAGCTATAATAGATACTAAAGACGTTCTCGTATAGCCCGGTAAGGGACATTTACTAGTAGTAGTAGGAGGAATACTTACTTCGAACGGACGACTAGCTTTAAAGAGATAATATACTACTAAACTAGGAGGCGTACTTTATAGAGGGGACTTTACCATAGGCGTTACCTACGCTAGTTTTAGCGACGGTAAGGTCTAAGGCGGAGGCGATACACTTATCTCTTTAATTTATAGGTAGTGTTTAACGGGCCTATAAACCATTCTACTTATCCGTAACTATTAACTAGCGGGGATAATAAGTCCCGTCTTATTATAGAACGTTAGTTTATTTTATTAGCTAGGGTAGTTCGAGAGTTACTAGAGAGATAGGCCGTCCTCGTTACTATCGCTAGCTAGAGTAGTATTAATATTAGAGCTCTAAAGATATATCTTAATTCCCCTTCCCTTCTATCCCTAGCTAATTCGGGACTATAGAGATACGTTTAACTAGTTTCTTACTCTCGCCTATATTCGTACTCGTAAGAGCGCTACTAGCTTTTCTATAAAGTTCTATGTTTACTAGAGCTATCCGAGGGCGGATTAGAGTAACTAGCCGTTATTATTAGAGAGGTCTTTTCGCTAGTTTTATAGAATTATATTTTTGGCTTTTAGGATGCGGGAGTTAGTGTCTCTTCCACGATAAATTATCTCGTAGACTTCTTTCGGAATAGAGGAGTTAATCTTTACCTTACTATACCCTATTACGGCTCCTACTTCCTAGAAGAGATCGACTATACTACTTAAGAGCTATTCTATAAGGCTAGTAATATAAAGGAGATTATTAAACGTGTCTAGAATATAGTCCTATCGCTCTTGCGGGTTCTAGATAGCGATAATTTAGTTAATAGTAGACTTATTTATTTCCGTAGCTTCTATAGCCTATCCGTGCGGAGTAGTAGATGGTCTTAATACTACGATAGCCGTTAATAGCCCTACTTTAGTACTTATAACTCTTAACTAGGACCGCGTCTATCTTATTAGTACTTAACGATCTTATAACTCTTTATAGGTAGGCGTTTTCTTCTTCGGCGGGGCTATTATTATTATTAGTTCTATTAGCGAGTTATATTCTAAGAAGAGGTAGTTTAAGTAAGGCGGAAGTAGAGAAGGAGGTTTTATTAATTAAGAAGGTATAGAGAGGTGTAAGAGGGAAGAGTTATATACTATCTTAAGTTCTCTTTTTATGCCTCCTTAAATGCCGGGTATATAGTAATTTTTATAAATGATCCTTACTAACGGCTATAGGCCCGTATACGTGTCGAATCTATGAATAAATATATACTAGGTACATAGGAAATCTATGAATAAATGTATCTACCGGGTATATAGCGGAATCTATAAATGAATAGATACCGGGTATATTCTTATCCCTATAAGACTTCCTATAAGTATCTTTTTCTCTTATACCTCCTCCTTCTTTTCTTCCTTATTAGTTTCTAATAGGGCCCGTTCTATAGTAACGAAATAGGCCTTTAATAGGTAGGCTTCGATTACATAACCGGTTTTAATATATAGTAGGTAGAATTTCGCGTAAACGCCATTATGTCTTCTTTCGAGCATTACTTACTTTAATAATAGGTTTTATTATTTTATAGTAATGATAGGGTTCATTATTCTCTTTCGATAATAGAGTTTATCGTTATAAGACTACTTTTATAAGTATCCCTTCCCTCCTTAAAAAAAACTTCTATCCTCTAGAAGGAGATATCGATTCTAGGGAAACGTAAATATTTCTCTCTATTAAAGTCTTATAGAGTAGGAATTACTACTTCTATCCGGGTTCGTATGGCGTCGTCGAGGTATTCCGTAAGTTATTTATAATAGTTTTCCTTATTACTACTCTCCTTATTTTCCTCGGTAATTCTTCTAATTAGTAGTCGCGAGGGCTCGTCGTAACTCTCGTTACTCGCATTTCTCATGAAATATTTCTTTAACCTATGGCTAGGAAACGTCCCTCTAAGCATGGCTCTATTAAGCTCCGCGAGCTTATAAGTATAATTAAACACGGACTAGATTCTATATAGCCCCCTCTAATGCTACCTTAGCTTTCGCTCTATATTCTTCTATCGCTACGAGTTATATAGGAGAATAATCGTATTAACTAGTAACGACTCTAGACGAAGATAATAGTCGTTATTCTATGCCTCTCTTAATTCCTTACGCGTTCGTATCGTGTAGGTATAGGCCTCCTTAAGATCCTTGGATCTTCTCTTAAGTTATCTAGCTCGAAGAGTAAGTAAGTCGGACGTTAATTACATCTCGTCCTAAGGGAGTATTCGGAGCGACTCGAATTCGACTTTAATAGGCATGATTGGTTTATAGCCGAGCACGAGGTATACGGTACTATACCCTATACTAGTATATATTATTATTCTATCTATCTAGACGACCGTATGGAGGTAGTCGGGCTAGTTCTTAAATCCGCCATTAGTTATCTTCGCGAGAGCATTAGCGAGTAGTATAAAACTTCTCTCGATAATTCTATTTACTCGGGGATTATACGTAGACGTAACCTTCTAATAAATTCTATAGAGTTAGAGGAGCTCCTCTATAGCACCTATATTTTCTCTACTACTATTATAGATGATTTTAGGAATAATTCCGTATCTATAGATTACGTTCTTAAAGAGGAACTTTACGACGACTATAGACGTAGCCGCCGTACATGCCTCCGCCTTAGTCTATCTGCTTAGCTATTCTTATATAGATACTACTTTACTATACCCTATAGAAGGTAGTAGTATCGTTACGTCTAAGTATATTCTTTACTAAAGAATAGGCGTTATAACGTGGTAGAGCCCTTTATTAAGACCTCCGAGGAGCTTACTTCGTCGTTAATATTTATTATAGGTTTTTACGTGCTATCGTACGTCTCTACGTATATCTACCTACTAATACTTATTCTTAATCCTTCCGAGGGTCCCTTCGCTATCTCTATAATCTATCTTATTATAAGTAGTAGTAATTATACGCGCCCTAGTATTCGGATCCTTAATTACTCGTGTATATTAGCGATATCTATCTCCTCTCCGCTAGAGTATTTAGTTATATATAAGGAACTTTAGGTAGTCGGTTATAAAGGCCTTATACGCTCGGTCGGTTAGGTCGGTTAGCCTCTTAAGTATAGTAAGATACTTCGTAACCCTCTACTATTTATTACTATATTTATCTATTAAGGGAGACTTAATGGCGGTATAGTCGAGTATCCCTATCGTGTAATCTCTCCCGCTAATAGACTTAATTAACGACGTCTCTAGCACGTCTATATATAGAGCTATATCTACGAACTCGTCTAGGTTAAAGGTAGGGACGTCTAGTAGTTCTTCTCCTTCGTGTATCTATAAGATACCGTCGGCGACTACGTTACGCTTTCTAGGTACGTGCCTAACTATAAAGTTCTATAGCTAAATCCACGCGAGCCACCTAGTAACGAGCGCCCCTAGTAAGTTAGTTACGGTACGGTTAATTTAAGCGACTAGAGTATTTATATCTATTTCTATAATAAAGTACGTGCTATAGAGGTATTACTAGAACTTCTATAACGCGTGGAGGAGGGCTTGGTACTCTAGTTTCACGGTATCGTAGTTTCTCTTAGCTTTTAACTATATTCCTCTATTATACCGCGATAGCTAATATTTATAATTCTCGTTCTCCTATATTAACGTAGCCCCCTACCTAACGTTACTAGAGTCTACTACTAAAATTATATCTCCCATACCTATCCCGTACCGTAACGTTATTAGTACGGGAGTAGTAGTTAGAGCTATCTTTAGCGCGTCCATCGAGGTCTACTCCTTAGCTATCTACTACTAGGCCGATTTATTCTTTAATAGTATAAATAGCGGTAATGCGATAACAGCGTACCCGGGGATCTATATCTAGAAATATATATAAACGCTAAGGAAGGCTCGTATATTCGTCGTGTTTTTATAGGGTTTCTAGTCCCTAATAGTAGTAACCTTTTTATTACTCGGTCGCCTCCCTTTAATACCGTAGACGTATTCTATAACGTTAGCGGCTTTAATATACTACTAAGTCTTCTTACTACTTAGGGCGTATCTAGCGCGCTCTATATCCGTAAGAACCTTATCCACGTTAATTAAATATTCTAGAATATACCTATAAATTCTAGGCAGGGCCTCCTTAGAGTTATATTTTGTTATAGGCCCTTTAATACCTAAGTTATCTAGGAATAGTAGAGCCCTCTCCGGGATGTGTTCTTATATAATAGTTAATATAATTCTAATAAACTAAGCTACTAAATTAGTAGCCCCTTAAGGTAATATTATCCCGTATAGTAATTCTAGGGGCGTTATAAACCCCGTTAAGTCTTAGTAATACTCTACTAATAGAATCTAATTATATTCTAAGAAGAAGTCGGTAAACGTTAAGACGGCTATCCCCGTAAAGTACTCCGAGAATTCTTTATATAAGGGCGGCGTGGCCGTATTACGAATAGTAACTCGGTTGATTTCTATCGCCGAATTAATTAACCTATAATCTCGTTCCTTATTAGCTTCCTTCTTCTTTTCCATAAGAAAATAGACATTTTAATAAGGACTACTATAGGGCTCGAGCCTTCCGCTATTAAGACGCTCTTTTAGAATCGTAAGTACCTTCCTATAAAGGGCTCTAGGAATATTAAAGTTCTTAGCCTACTATACCTTATATTCTACCGTTCGGATCTCCTACGGAGGTGCTACCTCTTTATTAAATTTACTAAGGTATAAGAATTTCTATACTAGTGCTTCCTCGCGATATAATAAGATTATATATAGTAACTTAAGTTCCGCGGGACGTAGCTCTATTCTAATCTTTAGCTAACTTATATATAGAGGCGTTAGACGTGTTCCTAGCGGGATAGTTACCCTTTAAGGCTCTATTAGCCTATTAAATATATTAAGGTCTAGGTAGACGGCCGGAAGAAGTACCTACTATGCGATTACTCGTTCACGCTAGTCTAGATACTCTAATAGATTTCTAGGGACCTTTCGGTGGGCTTCGGAGTCATCTATAGGGTATACTTTAACTCCCTTTCTTTTATATATGGTAGCTATACTAAATCCCTTTAATACCCCGGATAAATACCGTCTTTAGAGGCCGGTGGAGCCCGCTATAAGCCGTTCTATTATCGTGCCTTATTTATATATAAAGGTAGTATACCTTACCGCCGTAACTAGGGCGGCTAAGTTATCTTTTCTCGATAACCGAGTAATATTTTTAGGCCGGATTTTCTCGGAAAGTAACTCTATATAACTTATTTCTATATCCGTATAAAAATATATCCTATCCCCTTCGTTAGTAGGTTTACCGGACTCTATTTAGTGCGGATTATTAGTTAAGGGTAGCCCTTAACTAATAATCCGGCTTAACTCCGGCTTCTAGCGATATACTCCGCTATATAGTTAGTCTCTAGCCACGGAGTTACTCTCCTTCTCTAAGACTAGAATATACTCGTCCGGACTAGTTTTAAAGGTTATATATTCTTATCTATATACGGAGTAGACTATTAAGAGTACTTACCTAGAGGCTAACCTCTATACCGTAAGTAAGGCCTGCCTAGTATATAGCTCCCCTAGAATAAGATTATAATTAAGTTCGCTATATATAAATATCGAAGTAGCTATAACGATCCGACCTATGCGGATAGGGTATTACTATACTATTCCCACGAATAGAGTACTATACTAAGTAGCGCTAACTAAACTCGAGTTCTTTATATATAGTAGAAGCGAAGATATTACTAGCCTAAGACGCCTCGTAGCATCTAGTTAAATACTATTTACCTACGCGCTACTATCGAATAGTACTATACTAGTCGCCCTTTTAGGACTAACTTCTACGGAGTACCTCGGACACTCGGCTACTAGCCTTACTATCCCTTCCTTAAGCTAATTAATATCTTATTATATAATAGCTATCCCTATAGTATAGAGGGGTACTAATATATTAAGTTTATTTATCTCGGGAGCCATGGTATAGTCGTTTCTTTCTTTCTTCTTAGCTCTCTCCTCTTAAGTCTTATAGACCTCTCTAGCTATAAAGTCGGGGGCGCCCTTCTTAAATACCGTACGACGTAAGTTACTATTAAGGCTTAATAGTTTACTAATAGTAATATTTATAGTTGTCCCTAGAACGCGCACTAGCTATACTTTACTAGCTTCTATACTTAGCCGCTATCCCTCGCGTAGATAGTTATTAAGCTTAACGCCTTAGATACATGCCTTTTAACTAGGATTTAGGCTATCCCCTTTATCTATCTTATCCTTAGACGCCGTTAGCTCTTATTTAGACGTTCTCTAGTCGCTACTCTTCTCGCCGTCCTTCTATTCCTTAATAATTCTTATATACTACCCTTTACGCATTCCGCGGAGACGGGCGATCTTTCTTTCCTTAGTATAATTAGGTATACTCTTCGTAATCCCCCTTCTAGATATTACGAGTATAGCGGGCTCTTCTAGGGCTATCTTCTCGCGGATATATCTATTACTAGCCACGTCGAAGCGTTCGTAGAATTCTATATATCTATCTTTCTTACTCTCGGGTGACGTGACTTCTTCTTCCGAATCGCTATCTACTAAGGCCTAGTAGAGACCCTTCGTAGGTTTTATACTAATACTATATACTAGCACTCCCTATAAAGCGTTAATATTTACTACGGACGTAGAAACCTTTACTCCCCCTCCGTACTAGCTTAGGCCGTTTTAAACCGTTACTACGTAGTTCCGGATAGCTTATAGAGTAGCTTATAGCCCTACCGAGGAGGGTAGTAATAGAATTTCTTCTCTATTCGCCCCGAAACGCCCTTAGAATACTTATACCCCATTAATATTTAGTAATCCGTCTCTAATATATTCTACTATCTCTAGATATCTATATATTAGATAATCTCCTCCATACATAATATATATAATCGGTCTTCGAGACCTATTCTAGGCTATAACGCCTCCTTAGGAGTCTCGGGTAGAGACGTATTCTCTATTCTATATATAATTCTATAGATAAACTTACGTTAGTTCTATAGGCATGTCTCGTACTTAGGGGTGTATTAAAAGATTTAGCCTTCGCGCCTACTAGTTAATAATAGCCGAAAGTAGCTTAGGTTCGTACTTCTTAAGGGATAAGAATAAGAGATTAGAGGTAAAGTAGGACTTTATCTTAATTAACGTAAGGTCTAGTTTACTAAATCTCTCTACTATCTTATTAAACTTATCCGATTCTAGCGCGACGTGTACTTCGACTAGAGAGGGGTAGCTAAATTTATTAGTTCTTCTTTCTTTATATAACTACTCTTCTAAGCTAGTCTTCTTACTCCCTATCTTTAATTTATAGTATATGGCTATGGCTAGCTCTTGTGCGGCTAAGTACTTATTAATATAAGCTAGTTCCTTAAGTGCTCTAGCCTTTCGTAATACGAAGTTATAGATAATTACCTAGTCGTAACTATGTACTTCCATCGTGAGTTAATATTTCTCTATAGCCCGAGCCTTAAGACTATTAGGTAGCCCTTCTAGGAAGAGCTCTATTCGCGAATACGAGCTTAGGCTTCCTTTAGCCGTAAGTTTCTCTATAATAATATAATACCAGGAGTAGTATATAGGGAGAGAGTAGGATGGGTCTACTTTAACTATTTCCACGTATTTTCGGATAAAGTAGATGGTACCTTCCTCGAGGGCGGAGTTAAATAGAGAGAATTCCTTTAATAATTCTTCACGTAGCGTAGTCTACTACTATTTCTAAAATCTATCTATTCCTTTAATAGTAGGACGGAGATAGTCCTCGTAGTATAATGGTAGGGAGGTTATCTTCTTATTAGGCGGAACTTTATAGTTTATATATATATTCTTATACTTCCGAAGGAAGGCCGTAATGTTTATTCCTTTAAAGCGCTTAGGGGCTAGGGTAGATAGAGGTACTATCCTTCCTTATCGTGTAAATGCTACGAAGAAGTTAAGTATCTCTCTACGAGTTACTAGGTCGTTATTTTAAGCTCCTATCGTACTATTACTAGTAGTAGATATACTAGTAGAGACGCTAGGGGTAAGGTTATTAGTTAAGGGATTACCTTAACTAAAGGTTAGCCTAATACGTCTACCTATAATACCTATTATCCCTTCTCTATGTTAATTAATCCCTTTATAAGGTGAACTATTACTATCGTCTTTATCGATATAAGGTTTATAGTATCCTACTTATGTTATTATCTTCGTGTGAGGCGTTCCTAAAGTAGTATACTTATATAGCCGTATTTATGAATGATAGCTATAGTAGTACTAAATAGGTTATATTTATCGTTTTTGAACTCTTCTTTACTACTTTATCTAGCCCTGTTTTATATTCTATTCCCCTAAGATATTTTCGAGTCGCGCTATTACCCGTATTAGTATACGCATGCTTTTTACGGCTACTTTTAAGAGGCTAGCCCCTAGCGACTCTGGACTCCCTGTTTTCCGGACTCGTAGCTTCGATCTAGTAAGTCTAGACTACCTTATTAGGCACGCTATATACTTCCCCTAAGCTAGTTTCGGAGTTCTAATCTCCCTCTATAAGTTTATAGTCCGGGTACGACCTCTAAAATTGTAATAAGCTATCGCCACGTAAGTATCTCTCCTAGGTATTATAAGTTCTCTTTGAACGTACGACTTCTTATTAGTTCTCTTTTACGATAGGACGGGTCTATATAATACTCTTAATTAATTCATTAATAGCTAAGTCTAATAATTAATATCTATAGAGGCCTATGAACGTAAGGAAAGGTCGAATTGTCGAATATTAGTAATGGGGGAAGCGTGTCGAGTAGAATGACCGAGGAAAACGCCCTCCTTAAATATACAATGAGCCATGTAATCGAGCTAGGGACATATACATGTAGGGCTGTAGGAACGGCCTTCCACAATATACTATACTAAATATATAAGTCCCTAGATATAAGAGATATATCTTAAATATATAAAAGTAGAAGGAAAGCCCGGAGACTATATATATATATATATATATATATACTATATCTAGATAACTAAGGTATAGAAGAAATAGAAAGAGATAATCTAATCTTATAATAGAACCCTCTATAATAAATAATATAAATACTAGTATAAAATTACTAATAAATATATATAATAGACTATAGAACTATAGTATATAGTAAAGTAGACTAAGAGCGTAGATATACTAACGCTACTACTACTAATACCTCCTCTAATATACTAGGGAAGAATATATACTATAAGCCCTAAAAAGATAGAGATTCTCTAAGAAGTTATATTTCTCCCCCTAGAGCTAGTAGACCTATTAGATATTAATAATAATATATATCTAGATATAGTTAATATCCCTATAGAGATTATAGAAGAGAATATACTTAATACTATTAAAGTACTCCCGAATAATAAAGCGTCTAGACTAGATAGAATACTAAATAGATACCTTAAATATACTATATAGATAACCTTATTACTTATTAGTCTTATCTTCTAGATATATACTAAGAATAGATACTACCTCTAGAGCTTCTAGATTATCTATACTATTATACTTCTAAAGCTAGAGAAGAACTCTAACTCTCTAAAAGGATAGAGACTAATTACTCTTCTCTTCTATCTTAGTAAGATACTTAAGACTATAATTATAAAGAAGATAAGTACTATAATATAAGAATATAATCTTCTTCTAGTAAACTAGAAGATAAAGACTAGAAGCTCTCTAATTACTACTATCTAATATATTCTTAAAGTTATCTAGACTATATAGAAGTAGAGATATATAGTAATATTATTCTCTCTTAATATAGCTAGTATATTTAATAAGGTAAACTATATAAGACTTATCTATAATCTATAGAAGAGATATATACCTAAATAGATTATAAAGTTTATATAGTTCTTTCTTACTAAAAGAATTACCTAGATATATATTTCTAGATATTAAAGTAAATATAAGAAGATAATATATAGTATTCTATAAAGAAGTACTATCTCTCTAATTCTCTTTCTCTTCTTTACTATAGACCTTCTATAGAGAATATAATATATAGAGATAGTAGAATACGCTAATAATATATACCATCTAGCTATTAATAATAATACTAGTTTAATATATAAACGCCTTAAATAAGACTATAAGAGATATATCTAGTAGATAAAGCGCTATAGAGTATAAGTTTTATATATATAATAACCTTATAATCTATTATATATATAATATATAAGTTATATAGAATAAGAGTCTAGCTCTATTCTATTCTATTCTATAGAAGTACGTTCTCTAGTATTCTATAGAAGAGTTCTAGTTCTACTCTACTCTAGAGCTATTCTACCTCTACTCTACTCTAGAGATAACTAAGCTCTATTCTACTCTAGAGACTAGACTAGACTCTATAACTTCCTTAGAGACTATAGACTAGGAGAGTTATATTAATATAAGCTAGTACTAGCTTATATTAGATTAAGTAGGAATTAGAAGTATATAGATAGAGGTAATATATTAGTTAATATATTAGTCCTTAGTATACTAAAACGGACTATTATAGATAATTTTAGATATTTATAGAATACTATTAGTATTTAGTATACTATTTAATATATATTATCGATTCTTAATAATAACGCACGTAAATTATATATATATAGACCTTTCTATAGCCGTAGATAGTCGTCTCCTTAAGCCTTTTAATTAAATATACTTTATATACTATATATTATATTTCTTAGTCTTATTTATTTAAGATACCTTCTATACTACCTATCCTTCTAAGGGTATTATTCTTATATATACCCTTTAATCTCTTATAGATTATTGTAAACTTAACCTCTACTATATCTAATAAGTTTATATAAGGTATTTCCTTATTAGGAATAGCTTAATATTGTAAACTTAACCTCTACTATATCTAATAAGTTTATATAAGGTATTTCCTTATTAGGAATAGCTTAATATTAGTAATCGATATTACTAATATTATCTACTTATATATATAAATACTCTATACTCTTATAGAAGTTTCTAGAACCCTCTAGAAACTTC
>NW_022985553.1:0-3500 GCF_010093815.1 Pseudovirgaria hyperparasitica
AGAAGAATTTCACGAGCATTAAGGGAATGGCCCTACTAGTACGCTAGAAAGCGTAGATAGATAATATGGCTGTTCCGTATAAAGTCTACTACAAGCATTACTAAGATATAGCTAGAAAGAATGATATACTCGTTAGCGTGTCCTACTTAAACCTAGTAGCGAGACTTAAAATAGTATATAAGTTTAGAGATAACGTAGGGGCCCTTAAAGTTTATAAGGACCGCTATACCTAGTTCGCGAAGTACGCGCGGCCACCTCATCTAATAGAGGCATTAGGTATCTATTATTACTAGGCCCTAGAGACCCCGAAGTAAGTTATTAATATTAAAACCATCCTTACTAGTATCGCATTTATGATTTAGAAGGAGGACGGTAGGATAGGTAGATAACTCTTCGACGAGTAGGAACGTACCGGAAGTATTAATATTAAAGGGCTCTTTGAGCTACTTAAAAAGACGACCTCTATACTTAATAAGAGTATTCTAGAACTCGCGAGGGATGAATTTAATATATATAAGTACTACTAGCGCATGTTTAATAAGAAATTAAACTACGGCTAGCTACGAACTATATACCACTCCTATATCTAATAGTTTATTAGGTAATGCCTACTTTACTAGCTTACCTATATCGCTCTTCGGCCCGATCTTAACTACTATCTAATCTTATACCCGTACTATGCGAAGTCCTAGGATAGGGGCGATAAGACGGGTTTTAAGTATCTCGATAACGCTATTAATCGAATCCTCGATCCTAGCGATAGACACGGGTTTAATATAATCTAGGGGAGTATTAGTCTCGACGACGAACGAAGTAACGACTGCACTATAATTATTCCCCGCTCCTATAAGTTCTTAAATAAATGGTGGTCGAAGGCTAAGCTCCGCGAGGGGGTTAATCGAAACGGTATAATTATAGCTATTAACGATAAGATCTATAATGCGGACGATAAGAAACGATTTAGTCCCTTCGTCCCGGTCCCCTACTAGTCCCTTAAAGTACGCATCTCTAGCCTACTAATAATACACGGCGCCTAGGGTCCCGTAAAGGGTGGAAGACGTATAATGCTTCCATGGTATATCGCGATTAGCCCTAATTATATAATAATGGAAGTGCCTAAAATAGGTACATAGGAATAACTCGTAGTAGCTCATAGAAATTTAACTCTAGGACCCACGTCTCTATCGGGATTTTCTAATAAATACGGCGCGATTCCTTTTACCTTCCTAGCCGTAGTTTAACTCCCGAGTTTTAACGCCGTTAGTAACGCATTAGTCGGCCGTAAAAGATAGGATAGCTAGGAGGTAAAAGAAGAGGTAGCTGCGTGGCTTAACGCAAGTCCTTAATAACTTAAAGCTAAGGTAGACGCCTGGTTTAAGGAGGGCTCGAGGGTATTCGTGGAGACCTTTAAGAAAATAGTAAGGTAGAAAAGGCTAGTCTATGGGGATAGGTTATTCTAGAAGGAATTTAACGAGGCGCGCGCCGCTAAGCGGCTAATTAATTTTAAGAAATTTAAGTCTAACGCGGGCCTAGATAACGTCGAAGAGAACTTCTATAGATAGGAGAGGCCTAACGAACTATCCGACGAGGAGGAATCTAACCTCTCTAAGATAAGCGACACGATTCTTTAGGGGCTGGCTCGCGACCTCGAGTACTAAGATTAGGCGCCTAAAAACCTACCTAATTATTAGTTAAGGGCTGCCCTTAACTAATAATTCGGGCTAAGGTTTACCCGCGCTAAGAGGTTTACTAGGGGCGTATTTTATCGTATTAAGGTCTTTCTTTTAGGCGTTCTTTATACGGTTTCTTACACGGTTACTATACTACTAAGGGTAGTAGTTCTATGGGCCGGGGAGGTATATATAGAAGGCCGCTCCTACAGCCCTATATATATGTATCCCTAGCTCGATTATATGGCTTTATTATATATTTAAGGAGGGCGTTTTCCTTGGTCATTCTACTTGGCGCGCTTCCCCTATTACTAATATTCGACTATTCGACCTTTTCTTACGTTCATGGGCCTCTATAGGTATTGATTATTAGGCTTAGCTATTAAAGAATTGATTAAGAGTATTATATAGACCCGTCCTATTATAAAAGAGAACTAATAAGAAGTCGTGCGTTCAAAGAGAACTTATAATACCTAGGAGAGATACTTGTGAGTTCGTCGCGACTACTATACTAGGAATACAGCCATTTATAAAAGGGACACACGTAGCGATAGCTTACTACAATAGTTAAGATAGTCTAACTAGAACCGAGAAGGTTAACACGATCCACTATAGGGATAAGTAACACTATATTAAATAATAGGGATCCTCTATAATTAGTATTAATCCTAGCCGTTTCTAACTAAGAAGTAGAAATATTAGACCGAATCACGGAGCTTTTAGATAAAGAAATGGTAGATACGCCGAGTAACTTCTAATAATATAAAGCCGGACAACGAGTCGTGGCGGAGCCACGCGAGGTATTATAATAAACTATCGCCGAACTTTAGGAATACGTTACGAATTAGGCTTAAGAGATTCAAACCCTTAAAGAATAGATAGAACGCGCGAAACTCCTCGTAAAGAGACGAGAACTTAAGGAGTCTCTTAAAGAACTACGCTAAACGATAGTAGGTGGACGACTTCCTACACCAATTCAGGCGGAATTAGTTTACCTACCATTAGAGTTACGACAATCTACCGTACACCTAGCCGCTTCATTACCGATTTACCCTACTCCTTCCCTAGGTATACCAAAATCTAAAGACCCGACTATATTTATAGGGAAGAACTAAAAGAAGTAGAAAGACTAGAAGAGAGACTACGAAAAGTACTTCCTTAATAACCCTCTACTCTTTTCTACTAAAGTATAACGCATTTCGTTCGGAGAACGATACCTAGGCTTATAATCCCGCGATTAATAGGATAGATAGAAGGAAGTGCAGCTACTATCTACGATAACCTAGGAACATTTAGCTATATTTATACTAAACACCCTCGGAACGGATAGAGAACATGAAAGAAAGGCACTATCTAAGTTAAGAAGCGTGGTATAACGACCGAACTAGACACCTACTTAACTACTATAATACCTCTAAAACCTATAGAATAATATCCCTACGCTATAGAAAAATATTCGTATATTCTAGTTTCGCGAAGTACTACTTCCGTTAATCTATAAAAGACTAGAAATAGTATTATTAAGTTTTAACTATCTATATAAATTAGAGGAGAAAGCTAATAAACACTACCGCATCCTTAAGGAACACGGCTCTCTAGGTAAAACCGACGAACCCTATACGGGTTAGAAACGAGGTCGATCGAATACGTTCGATTAAGAGTAACCTTACCGCGATTAGCGCTAGAAGAGTATAAATTAGGGTAGAAACGCGTTAAGAGGATACTAAAATAATTAAGGCGGTGCTTCTTAACACGGAAAAGGATAAGGTATAGGCTTAAATATAACGCCTATCGTAAAATAGTAGGATTATAGCGCACTTCGTTACTATA
>NW_022985553.1:3510-171338 GCF_010093815.1 Pseudovirgaria hyperparasitica
GTATAACGACCGAACTAGACACCTACTTAACTACTATAATACCTCTAAAACCTATAGAATAATATCCCTACGCTATAGAAAAATATTCGTATATTCTAGTTTCGCGAAGTACTACTTCCGTTAATCTATAAAAGACTAGAAATAGTATTATTAAGTTTTAACTATCTATATAAATTAGAGGAGAAAGCTAATAAACACTACCGCATCCTTAAGGAACACGGCTCTCTAGGTAAAACCGACGAACCCTATACGGGTTAGAAACGAGGTCGATCGAATACGTTCGATTAAGAGTAACCTTACCGCGATTAGCGCTAGAAGAGTATAAATTAGGGTAGAAACGCGTTAAGAGGATACTAAAATAATTAAGGCGGTGCTTCTTAACACGGAAAAGGATAAGGTATAGGCTTAAATATAACGCCTATCGTAAAATAGTAGGATTATAGCGCACTTCGTTACTATAAGTATAGAGAAATAGAATATATTTCGCCTAACTATAAGAATCTAAAAAAAGAATAGGCTAGTACACGAGACCTAACCGCGTTCTTAGCTAAATTATATATACTTAGGAGGAGCCGTAGCGCCTTCCGGCGAGTAAAGATCTAATATTACTAAAAGTATCGTTATCTATAGTAAATGGTAATAAAACTATATAGGCCCTCGTGGACACTAGTATAGAAGATAACTATATTTCGTTAATTCTCGTAAAGGAGTATAGATTATCGTACGATCTTAGTAAAGTTGGCCGAACTATCGTAGTTAATAGATATAAAGTTAGAACTTTAGATAAAGCTATAACGAATTACGAAGTTCATGACTCGAAGATAATAAAATAGTAGATATCTAATAAATTCATCGTGGCTAATATTAGCTAATAGAATATAATTCTAGGAATACCTTAGCTTAGACGCCTAAACCCTATCCTCGATTTTTAGAAGGAGATATTAACGTTCTAACGACACCGTGGTAAATTATACTAGTAAGTTGTAACTATTAGTAAGGAGGCATAGAACCTCGCTATGCGGACCTAATCGTCGCTAATCTATCTTACGTCCTTATTAATCGTCGATAAAGACGAGGACGATAGTAATAATCGGGGCAAAGACACGCTACCTAACGTATATTCGTAGTATACGGATATGTTTTCGGTAGGAGATACGTTACTTCTCTCTAATCACGGGCCGTATAAGCTAAAGATTAAGCTCGAAGAGGGAGTAGACGTCCCTTATAGCCTACTTTACCTACTTTCGAGACTAGAACTCGAAGTTCTTTATAAATATATTAAAGAATACCTTAAAAGAGACTAGATACGTTATAGTATATTATCGGCCGGCGTACCTATTCTCTTCGTGAAGAAGAAAGATAGAAGTTTATATCTATACGTCGACTATTAGATACTAAATGCGGTAACTAAGAAGAATCATTACCTATTACCGCTAGTTAGTAAATCTTTAGACTAATTAACGAAGGTAAAGTACTTTACGAAGCTAGATTTACAAGATATATATTACCGGCTTCGAATTCATCACGGAGATGAGTAGAAAACCGCATTTCGGACTAGATATAGTTATTTTAAGTATACTATTATGCCATTTAGGCTAACAAATACGCTAGGAGTATTTTAAGGATACATTAATACTACACTCGTAGGATTACTTAACGTGATTTACGTAGTTTATCTCGATAATATACTAATTTACTCCGATAATAATAATAATAATAATATTGTATAACTAGGTAGAGTAGTACTCTACAGGCCTATGCCTCCTCTAGTCTAAGCCACTATGTAAGAAGAAACCCCATAGGGAAAAACTTCCTTGTATCTATAACTACATCTCGTTAAACCTCTATTTCGTCTTAAGTATATAGCTATAGGGTACGCCTATTAGCCTATAGCCTATATTACTATTATTTTACCCTTAGGTAGCACGTGTAGGTGCGGAGGTTATTAGTTAAGGGCTGCCCTTAACTAATAATCGGGGTTCTCCCAGGGTTCTTCCGGTATATATCGGGTTACTACCGGCGTATACCGGGTCTCTTCTAGTATATATTTCCGGGTCTACTAGTACTAGAGGAGTAGTAGATATATAAGTATCTATCGGGAGACATTCTTAGAGTACTTATTAAGCTATTATACGATATCTAAAGTCTTCGTAACGTGGATAAGCTATTACCGTTATATATAGAGGTTAGGGTATATAGCTAGATAGTAGCATATTATACCTCTCCGGCCGCACGTCTTATACTATAGGGAGGTGTCGGGAACGCCTCTCTTATAGATATAGTATAGGAGTCCTATAGCGCCCGTTCGGGCTTGGATAAGTATAGATGCTTAGGCTTTCGTTAGCCCTTTATATATCTATTTACTCGGTTCCTTCTATAGCCCTCGAATCCACTCTAGGTATCTATCCTACTAGGAGGTCTAGTAGGTATAGAGTGCCTCTTTCTACTTATCTTAAGTCCACGACCGTATGTTTTTTATAAGTTCTTAAAGGCTCTACCGGTCTAGAAGAGCGTCCGGGTTGTCTCGGACTTCTTATACTACTTAGCTAGAGTCGGCTTCTATTAAGCACCTATACCGTATTTAATTCCGGCCTATATATAGGAGTGCGCGGTAATATATACTAATTCGTACACGTAGCGCGGCGAAAGTATATTCTACGTTTCCTATACGTTCCTATGCTTATTATTTAGTGAAGTATACTACCCTCTATATCTAGTAGAAGTTATATATACTTATAACGTCTATCTCGCGTCGTAGTAGTACCGTGTTAGTAGCTTTATATACGCCTAATATAAGACGGAGTATACGGTTCTATATGGATTCGAGCTTCATTCGCCTAGTCTATATAAGGGCCGTATACTAGTACTCGTGTCCGTACGTGAAGGCGGGTCGTGCTATAGATATATATAGCTAGCGTGCCTTATCCCGGGCGGTTCCCTATATAGAGGCTGTAATCCGTTGTATGGCGGCTTCTATCTAGAGGGCTCTAGAGACGGTATATACTACTTATAGTCCCTATTTAAGCTTACTATCTAGTATAACTCCGAGCGCGCGTATGCTTTATACTAGTAGTTCGTTAAATGCGTCGATTCGGGGGCGTTATTCGCCTTCCCTAGTTACCTATTTCCCTTAACGATTAATGAAGTGTATAAGCTAGTATTTCTCTAGGGCGAACTTTACTCCGTGGCGTTTTACCTACTAGAGGTACCTCTTATGGTCCTGTTCTAGTCGTCTACACGTTCGGTTAGTATTATTATTAATAGCTAGAAGGTATATATTATTAGCGTATCCGACTACCTCTATATACTTTATTCCTTAAAGAAGGTCTACCGTAAAGAAGAGAAATAGGATTAGAGAGATAGTGCTCCCTTATAGGATGCCGTATACCGTCTCTTTATATTCGCTCTAGTACCTAGGGATATATATCTAAGTTGTTCTTCCTATAAGGAATAACTATATAAAGCGTGTAATCCATTCTAGTATTCGTCTTATCCGGAGGTTATAAATAAGTCTTATATAGTTTACCTTGTTAAACGCTCCGGCTATATCGAGGGAGAGGAGCGATACTACCCGTCCCTATTTCTATACGGCCTAGACGACTTCGATAATATATTAGATAGCTATTATTAGAGAGCTATCTATCTTTGCCTTCTAGTTCGGAGGGAGGAGATTATATTTCTATACCATAGTACTTATCTTCTTCGCTATCGTAGCCTCTAGTATCTTACCTAGGTAGAAGAGAAGGGCGATTAGTCTCTATCCCTTTAGGGAGTTAGGGCTCTTTCCTAGTTTCGGGAGTATAATAGTATAGGCGACTCGGAAGCTCTAGGGGTGGTACCCCTACGTGACGTATACTTAGAATATACGAGTAATAAGCGGTAGGGTCGCTTTTATAGTACTTTTTAGGTATTAATTTAGAATTCCATCTGGTCTAGGTGCTTTATCATTTAGGAGTATCTTAATAATATTAAGTATATCCTCCTCCGTAACTTCTTTAGGGATATCTACCGCGTGTAGATATTCGGCGCCGTGAATATCTAATAGGTCTACTAGTTCTAGGAGAGGGAACATGGCCTCCCGTAGGGCCTTAGTTTTCTTAAGGCTTATGGAGTATATTCTTCCCTAATGTATTAGGGGAGGTATAAGTAGCGGGGGTGTCGGAGTGTCTACGCCCTTAGCCTATTTCGCTATACGCTATAGCCCTATTACGTATCGTGTCTATTAACTAGTAATTATACGCTACTATTTACGCCTTTCGTTATAGAGGACTTTATTACGTTATCGTATTGCTTCCTTCTATTCTTTCTACGACTCGGGTATTCTCGTATAGTATACGCGTGTATATAGCCTTTAGGTGTCTTATCTACTTTCCCGTACTTAAGGAATCCCCTTTGCTTCCGGGGGCCGGTATATTTAGTATAGTATATGTTTATTTCTCGCATTCTAATATATTTATAGGAGTGTCTATACGGCCTGGTCTATGGCTAGGTCGTTAGATACATCGACTATAGAGGGATCTAGGATCGCCGATTCCAGGTCCTTCAGGTACTTTTCCTAGTCGGTGTCCTTCTATATCTATCGTCCCCGTTATTTATTCGGGGTATGCATGTTTATTATAGTTTCCATGCATTCGTGGTTAGAATCCGTCTATACCTAGCCTAGGCGGTAGTATTAGATCCGGTAACTAATATACTCCGTAGCGAAGGTAAGGTTAAGCGTAGACCTATCTTTATTCTATTTATATTTTTTCTATATAACTTATCCCATAGGTGTAAGTAGATATAGGAAGTCGTGGTAGCGGGTGCGTAGTTCCCTTACTCTAAGTTCTTCCCTAACTACGGCTAGGCCTCTCTACTATTAGTAGTAGAGGTTAAAGTCTCCTAGAAGGATGTGTTACCCTAGTTCCGTAGTACCCTCGAGTATCTTATCTAGTATAAGTACACGTTATTAGTTATATATATTATATATATATAGGGGGCCTATATCTATTTATAGGTGTAGTATTATTCTAAGGTTATCGCGCTCGGTATATAACTATAATAAGAGTAGTATTAACCTATGAATGTGGAAGAGGACTCATCTTTCTAGTCCTAGAGGGTGTATAGTATAGTATCCGGGGTATATAGTTGGTTTGCTCGTCTAGTAGTATTTATAGGGTTCCTAGATAGTAAGTATTATAGCCCCGGTCTCTTCGAGGAGCGTCACCTAGTTCTCTCTTTTATATTATATGTTTACCTATATAATTCGGAGTATATTCTAGTCCCTTATTAGGTACTAGAGAGTATATATACCTATATACTTATTTCTCGGAGGCGCGACTATCCTCGCGCGGTAGCGGCTTTAACTATACCTTTTAGTTATCCTATCGTCTTCGGGATAGTCTACTATCCCGCCTAACTATCTTCCGGAGGGGAGGTTAGGGGTGTTATAAAGGAAGGGCTCGTGGTAGGTGTTATATTCTATAACTATCTCGCGCCTCTCGCTTTTATCATATAAATGTATTCTATAACCTATTTACGTTTTATACACGTTAACGACTACGATAGGTGTTTCCTATCGTAGTTTAAATACTATACTATGTCCCTATTTCTTAGTCCGTCTCCTCACGGTTCATGAGAGTACTCCTAGGTAGCGTGGTCCCCACGGTACTATCCGCACTTAGTCTTCTATAAGCACCTTTATATAGTATATCTATACCCTTAATAGTTAAAGTACTATGTTATTACCTATACTCTATCCTATGGCTCGGCTATAAGGAGCTCTCCTTCTATTAGGAATCCCTTCTATATAATACGTTATATGAGGGCGGGGTCTCGGAGCTCTATATTTATAGTAGAGTGTTTTTTCGCCGTCGTCTTAATCGCCTATGGGTTCTTCTACCACGCTTTCACGATCTTAATCCCTAGGTATTTTCGCGTGTTGGATTATTCTATGCGCGTAATATCCTCCGCTCTAATAGCCTGTCCCCGCACGGGTACTACGTGTACTATAATCGGGTATATAGCTACCCTAATGGACGCGCTAGGGAAGATACTACCTATCGCGTTCGGATCTCGCGAGATGTTTTACTACGTAGTATTCGTTATAGTAGTAAGTACTACCCTATCTAGCGTAACTTTAGTAGCCACGACGCTCGACTATATTCCTTTCTATTTATTAATCTTATTTATAATTTCCTTTGGGGATGCCTATTAGACCTACGCTAGTATGTCCTTATCCTAGATTACGATACGTATACTACATGCTCTATCTATGGTTCTAGTGGTCCTTAGTACGGTAGCTCCGGGTGTTACTATAATCTAAGCCCACGTGTTAGGGCGCTTACCTTAGGATAGCTCTTCCTAGATTCTCCGTAGGCTAGCTTCTATTCGGTCGAGCCTACTACTAGGTTCCTCTCGTAGCGACTTTCTTTCTTTCTCTATAATTCCTCTTAGGTTCTAGATAAGGTCCCGGAATATATAAAGGAGGGTCTTCTTTCCCTCCTCGGCGTCCCTCTCTATACGTATTACCTAGTATTTAATTTTATCTAGAAGGGTCTCCCCTCTCGGGGTCCCCTTAGTCTAGGTTATCTATGGCGCTTCGTACCCTTAGTTAGTTCCTATATTTTAGATAGGTGTCTAGCTATCTATATTAATATCGCTATATAGCCGTTTCTACCGTACTAGTGGGGGTATATCCGGCGTATACCGGGGTATTATAATGCCTAAGGCCGCCATGGTTATTAGTTAAGGGTAGCCCTTAACTAATAAAAGGGGGTTAGCGTGTCGGCGTTTATTAGATATAGTCTATGCTCGTGTTATCGAAGAGTCTTTAAGCGTATATATATAGTATCTCTACACGTTAGTATCGTCGCGTATTATACGCTATACGTACGTACATATGTCGGAGGTTATTATACTCGGTATACTCTATCGTTTAATGTATGTAAATCGCTATTTTGCCCCGAATTAACTAGTTTAGTCCGTTAGGGTGTGAGAAGTTTTTCTACTCCGATAGTATATAGAATTATAAAGAACACGTGAAATCGGTGCTAAATCGTCTAAGGTAGTATAAACTCTACGTAAAATTATCTAAATGCGAGTTTCACTAATAAGAAGTTAGGTTTCTTGGCTTTATTATAACACATAGCGGCCTAAAAATAGAGCCGGAGCGTGTAAAGACTATTATGGAATAGCTAGAACCTACTACTATACGTTAAATTAGAACATTCATAGGTTTCGTAAACTATTATCGTAAATTCATTATAGGCTTCTTACGAATTACGGCGCCGCTTAATAAACTCATAGAGAATGGCGGTAAAATCCCTATAGGTAGGCGAGTATAGCGTAAAGCTAAGTCGGTCGAGATATAGTTAACGCCGGAAGCGCGAGATACGTTCCGATCGTTAAAGAATTACTTTATAACTACGCCGATTCTTAGGCATTTTAATTCTAAGAAGTATATTTAGGTCGAAACTAACGCGTTAGAATTCGTAATTACTAGAATCATTAGTTAACCGCATAAAGATGCGAAAGACAAGGTATAATAGTACCCGGTCGCCTTCTTTTCCCGTAAAATGGCGGATATAGAGACGCGTTATAATACGCACGACTAGGAACTACTTATAATTATCGAGAGTTTTAAGTAATAGCGATATTATTTAGAAGGCTCCGTATATTAGATCGAATTATTATTAGATTACGTAAATCTACGTTACTTTATGTTAACCAAGGTCCTTAATCGCCGATAAGTACGTTAGGCTAAGTAGATATTAATATTTAACTTTAAAATCTTATATAAAGCTAGAAGAGAGAATAAAGCTAATCCTCTATCGCGGCGTAAAGATTATAAGAAATCATCATAGAATAACATAGATAGTCAGTATAAGTTAGACTATACTATACTTTAGATACTATAAGACTAGTTATCTAATAGAATACTAGAAGCTAGGATACTTTCGGCGATTCTCCGCGGGAATTAGAGCGGGTATTAAGTAATCTAAATAAACATCTAAGAAACTAAGAAAACCCTTAAAGACTTAATTAAATCTACCTAGAATTCCGATATATTAGTAAAGAAAGTCATAAGTATAAAAGGAAGCGCTATAGATCTACTATAGTTATTAAGGTAGGAATCATAATTAGACGCGATCTACTTCTAAGGCCGACTCTACGTGCTAGAAGGCGGCTTATAAATTAATATTTTAAGGAAATAGCACGATTACGCGTTAGTAGGGCACTTTAGCGTTATAAGGACGGTCGATTTAATCCGAAGGACGTACGACTAGCCGGGTCTTTATAAATATATAAAAGACTACGTAAAAACGTGTAATGTTTACCAGCATACGAAAGTACATAGACACTTACTATATAGCGAATTAAGGCCATTACCTATGCTAAAGGAGGCATAGAAGGAATTATCGATGGATTTTATCACAGATCTACCCCTAAGTAAGTATTCTAGGCACATTTATAATAGTTTACTTATAGTTCTAGATAGATTTATAAAGATATTATACTATATCCCTATAAGGGAGACAATCTAAGTACCGGATCTTATAGATATACTACTCCGTGACGTAGTCCGGCTCTATAGTATACCGAACGGTATAGTTTTAGATAGAGGTCCGTAGATAACGTCTAAATTTTAGAAGGATTTCTACTATATACTAGAAATTAAGCGGAAACTTAGTACTACGTTCTATCTATAAATAGATAGATAGACGGAGCGGTAGAATTAGATAGTCGAGGCGTATTTACGTGTATATTATAACTATAAGTAGGATAACTAGATAAGGTTAGTCTATATCGCGGAATTCGCGTATAATAATAGCCGACATGTATTAACCTATATAAGTCCGTTCGAAGTAAACTTCGGTCGGAACTATAATACGTAGTTCTTAGGGACTTAGTTTAAAGTAGAACGACCTAACGTTAAAGTAATAGAAATTACTATAGAACTATTCTAAATATAAAGAAGCGTTATAAAGTTACTATAAGATACTACGAATTATAGTAAATCGCACTATAATAAGGGTAGAAAACCTATAATCTTTAATATTAGGGATAAAGTTTTACTAAATAGTAAGAATATTCGTAGTATTAGGCTAAAGAAGAAGCTTAACTATACGATAATAGATCTATATAAGATTACTCGTATAATTAATGACCAGGCGTACGAGTTATAACTCCCTTCTACGTTAAAGATATATAATATATTCCATATTATACTTCTCGAGCCATTTCATGCCTTATTATTACCGGATCGTTCTAAATAGATACTATATAAAGTAGTTACGTAAGAAGGTATAGATATCTACGAAGTTAAGTAGATACTTAGCTAGTAACGCGCCGAAGATAGCACGTAGCTATATAAAATTTATTAGAAAGGATATAATTCTAACAAAGATACTTAGGAACCTATAATAAATATTAGTAAAGCAGCGATATTAGTATATAAGTAGCGATTAGTAAAGGAAGCCGCAGAATCGTAGAGAATTATACTAAAGTACGGCGATTCGACGTTTTTTAGTATAGTTCGGCGCCGAGGACGGCTGTCTAAAAGGAAGAAGGTAAAAGAGATATAGATCTTTAAAACATTCTAAGGAATTAAGGAACTTCCTTAGAAAGTTCGAACTTAGAACTTTAAAAAATTTAACTAAAAAAGAGACTTAGAAAAATAATTTACTAAGAAAAATGGATATCGAAAATCGGTGCCGATCGGTATAGATCGGTATAGATTACTAAAGAGATTAAAGAAGTTATTATTAAAGAAAGATAAAATTAAGAAAGCTAGAAGAAAATATAAAGATCTATATAGATCTATATAAACTCGCACTAATCTATCTAGAAGAAGTAAGATCGCTTTAAAATTAAAATCGAAAAACTAAAAACGCTAGATAAAAGAGATATATTAGTACCGATCGGTGTAGATCTAAACCGATTAAGTCGGAGTAGGAGTAGAAGTACTAATTACCGCGATAGTTATATCTAATTCCTTCCGCTAGTTCTTATTTAGTATAGTATAGAGCTTTATAATATAAGTCTCTAGCCTTTCGTTCCGACGCTATAAATTCTATATAGCGCGCCTTATAGCTATAAACTCCTCTATAGAAATCTATAGAGCGGCGGGACCTAGGACGGAGAGGGACGGACCGGCGTGGGCACGCTAAGAATTATATAAATTAGCGAAAAGATTTAACGATTGGTATAGAACCATATACCTTTAGTATAGAAACTTCTAGATTAGAGCTATCTTCCCTAAATTTACGGCTCTTTAGCACGCGCGAGGAAGGAACCTTAGCCTTTTTACTAGAACCTTTTCTAGGAATTCTAATATTACTAGTATATAGAAAGAAGTCCGAAGTAGTAGAGATTTTAGCACTATTATAGAGATTAATATATATTAGTAAGAATCTATAACGATTTAAGAAAAACAATATTACCTAGTAATCGCGGTAATAATAGCTATAGTAGATTCTAATAAATCCTTACGGATCTTATTAGAATCGTACTTCTAGGCGTAACTCTTACCTTAGGTATATAGCTCGTAGAAAGCCTTCTCTAAGGCGTTACGATCGGTAGTACCACGCTCCTTATTAGTAGAGGTTACTAGAGGCCTAGTAGTAATCTATACTAATATAAGTAAATCTACGTAAAGTTCTTCGAACTTAATTAAATACCTATAAGTAATAACGCTTCTTAGTTATATAAGTACCGTATATTATAGATTTAGCACCGCCGTGAGTAACGTATAACGGAAAGCGATAACCATAATAATATATAGCTAGATTATTAGAGCCCGGCCTAGGTCGGGGTAGATTAATGGCTTTCGATATATCGGTAATGTATATAAGATAGAGATTATTCGAAGGCGTCTATTTCCGTGCCGATTACTTTAGAGTATCGAGATTTCGGGAAACTATATTATAATTATTATTAATTTATGCGGATTATTACGAATTATATTATTACTAGCTAAGAATGGCACGAAAATTAGTAAATTACGTAAATCGTACTAAATTATAGTAAATCTATATAAATCTATGTCTATAAGGATCGGGTAATATACCTAATAATCTAAAAAACTCTATAAAGAGTTAAGAAGTTTTTTAAAGAAAGGAATATTTCTAAGAAAAGATTTTAATATAGGTAGCACCCGGGCTTACCTAATTACATTACGTGATACGCTAGGCCTAATTAGGTAATCTCACCTATATAAGAAATTAAGATGGATAAAATCTAGTTTATTAGGAAAACGCTTATGTAAATCTTAGATCGGCGAATATTAGTAAGTATCTAAGACGAAGTGTAGAGAACGACTAAGGTCTTACGAGACTTAGGATAGGGATATAGAGATAGGTAATAATCTAGGTTACTAAGGGTAGCTTCCTAGAGGGAAGGGATAATTATTAGGACTTAGCCTTAGGTAGGACCCGACCTATATATACCTTAGCTAATAGAGTTAGGAGGTAACGTGAAGGGCGGTAAATAGTTACATACTAGATAGATTAGCGTCCCTTTATATATATACTCTCGGATTCCTACCGAAAGGGTTCGGTAGTAATTCGTTCTATGATAGAATACACCCCATTGTTCTATCTAACTATACTACTATTCAATAACCCTATTCTTACAATACGTATCCTTAGGGTGTTTAATTTAATATACCATCTAACGTTCAGATGGCGTTAGGTCTAGATAGTTCTATGCGAACCTAATCTTATTACTATCGTTCGTGAATAGGTGGAAGAATCGGCTATACTAGTAAGCCTATTTATAAAAGCTCCTTCTAGTTTTACCGTCGAAGTAAGGTAGTTTCTTAGGCTAAGGTAACTAGGATAGTAATAGACTTAGTTAGACTATTTCGGCTTAAGTTAGTCTATATTAGTATAGGTTAGTTACTACTAGTACTAAAGCGCGTAGTACGGCTTTAAGTCTAGTAGTTCGTTCTTACGCTTTATTAAGTTCGCGAAGTTACTACTCGAGCTAAGCCTAACGCTATCTCTCCGTATATAGCTTAGTATATATATTATTATAAGGCGTGGTTAACGTTAGTCGGTTCTAATAAATTAATTCGTTAACGTTAATAGGGTCTAGTCTTATAGTAAGGATAGGTCTAGTATAGTATAAACTAGACCGCGATAGAGTATAATAGACTCCTTCCTTATTATCTAGGTAATCTTCTATGGTTATACGGAATACCGTACTAGTTATTAGTACGATAGCCTATAGAGTATACTTATTAGTAGAGGTGGTTATAGGGAGACTATTCTCTTCGTTTAGATTTAGAGAGAGTCTCTTATATAAGGTAGTACCACGGGTATTATAGCGCGTAGTAGAAGCTATCTCTATAAGCTACCATCGTGCTATATAGAGAGGAATTAAAATATAAAGAGTAAAGACGTAGGATAGTAGTCTAATAGTTCATAGAGAGATATAGAAATGTATTTATAGAGTAATCTTACTCTTATATAAGGTTAATTCCTAACGAGTAGGAATCGGTTTATACGGTCCACTTATATAGTGACCTCGCTTAACTTAGCTAACTTAATCTAGCTCTAGCTACTACGTGGCTACATGGATTAGAATGGTCTATATAGATCTATTATAGTTCCTATTCTAACATATATCTCTAAATCCTTCTATAATCTATTAGACTACTATTCTATATCTATAATCTTTATACTAGAGTTCTAGTATAATATACTATAGTATACTTTAATAAGCTTTATAAGAGAATACTCTCTTAAAAATATTATTATTATTTCTTATTTTTAAGAACTTCTCTAGATATAGCTAGATCTAGATTCTAGTCTACTATATAGATATATCTATCTATAGAATTACTTTCTTACTAATATAGCTTATTATAGTAGATCTTATAGAATAGAAGATACTAAGAGTAAGGTTTAGAAGTAGTATAGATAATATTAGAAGTAGCGGGACCTTAATAGAGGGTCTAGAATACCTAGATACTATAGAATAGAAGAGGTTTCTCTAATATACCTTTCTAACTAGCTATTTAACCATGCTATTACTTTACACGCACGAGTCTATAGATAGCGAAGGTCGCGATGATATTAAAAGCCAAATACCCCCAAAGTAATCCGAAGTTACTCCATTGGCTAGCGTAATCCATCTCTAACGCCTGTAGAAATGAATTGGTGTCGGCAAGCTGGTAGTAAGCGTAGCCGCGCGAGTCGTTCGAGATGAGATATCCCCCGTATGTCTTGATGAATGGACTTAGATAATCCGAGCATTCTTGGTTTGAGGGATTAGGGATCTGCAGGACTTCAATTTCGGAGCACTTCACGGGTTTGAAGGCCATCGAAGACGAATAGATCCCTGAAACGAGATAAGTCAGTGGCGATACGCGGTACATAAACTTCCAAAAGCTTGGCAGGTCTCCGAATGGCACTAACACCCTATTATCAATGCTAGTTAGCAGTGTAACTTCGGAGCTAAGGATTAATGGGGATAATTACCCGCAAAAGATAAGAATGAGGTAAAAGAAGAGCTGTGCAAGGTTCACTCCCATCTCAGCGTGCTCGACAGCTGCTATGACAAGGATGGCGAATGTACTAGTGAACAAATAGAACACCCAAACAAACAGCATTACGATACCCGCTCTCTCGTGTTGTTCTGCGGCGTCCTCAATACCATTTTGAAAGCCGATCGGGAAGTACCATACAACAAATGCGCCCACAGACATGAGAGTTTGCCAGGGTATCTCGACAATAATTTGGGACAAAATAAAAGTAGTCCAGGAGTATGTCTTCGATGGTCCCTCTCGCGCCTCGAACAGAGCTCTCGATTCAACAAAATGCGGCATAATTTGCTGTATAACTTGACTAAAGCTCATGAAGAAGAGAAACGTTGAGAACATAGAGTTTCGGAGACCTTGGATACTTGAGGGGCTCTCCCAGAACGAGAAACCGATGAAGAAAGCCTATAACAGTTAGCATCTAGATAACAAGTATGCTTTTTCACCTACAGTGCCGACGCATAGCACGAACCGAGACCATATGTAAACAGGGCTGCGCCAGTACTCTTGGAAAGTCCTCATGAGAACATAATATAACTGCGTTTTGAAAGGCGAAGCGTATTCTGACTGATCTTGAAGCCGCTGCTGGGTCTCTGTACGGAATTCGGTATCAGCGCCACCCGGCTGCGCGCTGATCGTGTCCAGGAAGCGCCGTGTATCGCTATATTCTGCTGATTTCTTCCAGATTTGTGCCCAATTAGGGCTGTCCAGATTCTTCACGGTCGATCCTATTATATCAACCACCCATTCGGCAGGATTCTGATCGCTTCCACAGCTCAGTGCACCGTGCCGCTCAAAATAACTTGTCATTCTCGCAACTTCACCAAAGTACGCTGTCTCGCCTCCAGCAACAAGAAGCAGGATTTGGTCGAACTGCTGCAGAATCTGAGCTGATGGCTGATGAACCGTACACATGATTGATTGGCCCTCATGAGCGAGCTTTCGCAACAGTTGGCAGATCGACCATGCAGATTGACTATCGAGACCAGACGTTGGTTCATCTATGCACTACTAAGCAATTTGATATGCATCTCCAACTGCGTGACCTTACCAAGAAATAAAAGCAGTTCGGGCTTCGCTACCATCTCAACGCCTATACTCAGACGTTTTCGTTGCTCAATATTCAGGCCTGGTGACATTTTAGTAACCATGAGATTGACATCCGAGGACTAAGCTTGCGAAGTCTACCTTGCCCTGGAACGCCAATAACTGCGTGTTGGAATGCTTCCATCTCGAGAATATGGACAATATAGTCAACGTATTCCATCTTCTCGGCTTGCGGAGTAATAGCAGACTGCCTCAGCATAGCGCTGAATACTAAAGCTTCTCGTACGGTGCTTGTAGGTTGATGAACATCATCCTGCTGTACGTACCCAATCTTCCGTTGTGTTGATGTGCTTCGAGGGCTACCATTAACCAATATGTCACCACGTACGTCGCTTGGCGACACTCGATTCGCAAGCACGTTCAGCAGCGTCGTCTTACCAGCGCCAGTTGCTCCCATCAATGCTGTGAGACAGCCGGACCGAATGAAGCCGTCAACGCCGTTGATGATCTTCTTGGTGGTGTTTCGATGATGGACTTCGTAGCAAAGATCTTTCCAGACGAAGGTGGGTCCTGTAGTTTCTTCTGAACTTGGATTGACGCGCCCATGTGACGTGGCTACTGGGAGTCGAAGCATCGCGGGTCTTTCCTCATCAGCTCCTCGCGACTTGTAGACCTGATTCCTCTTCTTGAATAGAAGCACTTCGCCCTTGGAGCGTTGCGCCAGAATCTTCTCTGATGTAAATAGATGAGCCACACAAAATACAAACCCCATGGCAATTATGATACCCAGATTCCTATGATACGTAAGCAATTGAGAAATGGACAAGGAATTTACTGACCGCCAAAGATGCGAAGCACGAAAGTCGTAGTTTAGAGCCAAAAAGGAATCACCATCGATCCAGTTCTGACCTGGAACGGCGCCATTCGTTGCGCATACCCTGTCCAATGGGCTTAGACCCTCGTATGAGGGTCCATAAGGCACAAATCTAGCGCAGTCAAATCGACGCTCAGAGAACTAGGACTCGTATTAGAATAGCAGGCTTCGGTGCTGGTTGGAACTAACCTCATTTATCATCAGAGCCTCATAGGTATATGACAATGGATTGATGTAGGCTATCCAGCTTAGCCATGGATGCATGAGCCCGACCGGAATTATGAATCCGGCATAGATAATATAATTGAGGATAAAAATAGCTACGGGAGCCATTGTCTGTTCGATAGTACGAGATGAAGAGCCGACCATGCGAAAGAACATAGACATGGTGATGAAGCATGTGAATGAAAAGAGAAACCAGATGAAAAAGGCCTCCGGGGTCCTTCGGAGATTTGTCATGAAGTAGAGGGCAAGGTTGAAACAGACAGAAGTGAAGACTTTGTTAGGGATATCGCAGATCATCGCCGCTGCCGCTTCGACAAATGGGTGATAGAAACGATATCGATTTTGCTTCTCCACGATGGGACGCTGGGCCCAGATAGTGAGGACTTCGAAAGCACTCATAAACGCGTTCAAGAGTACAGCGAAGAATATTAGGACGCTACGGTTGTCCAGGCTTGCTGTCGTAGAGTCCTGACCCAAGAATACGCTTCCAACAATGACGGCCATCACAACATTCCCGAAAGTGCCACTTAATGCCGGCGAGATGTTTCTAGATAGTCTTTGAAAGGCGCGACGTATGCAAAGTAGTATTTGAGACAGGAGAGATATTGTATATGGCGACGAATTTGATCTGTAATGCCAATTAGGAATAAATTCAAGAACGTCTGATCTAACTACATCTTACTGGCCTTCCCTGCATGTATTTTCCGGGTGAATGTAGCACAGCCGGATCCGATCGGATAGTCGTGTTCATAGGTCTGCAGGTCCTGCAGAAGCTTCGTGCGGCTAGAGCTTCTTTCCCAGTGCTCTGCAAATTGCGTCGGGCTCCGGAGAAGACTCGATGGAGTGTCTGGGGTTGCAAGCAGTCTCGCCTCAGCCGGATGTGTGATTGCCGTCAAGAAATCCGCTGTCGATACATGCTTAGGACATTTGAACCCCAACTCCTCGAAGTACGTTTTTGCATTGTTAGTCGTCCCAAAGAATATCTGTCGACCCTCATAGAGTAAAATTACCTTGTCGAAAGTGTCGAAGATCGCCTGAGAGGCTTGATATATGCTCATTATGATACAGCCACCTGACGAGGTCGCATAGTAGCGTAGTACACGCACGAATGAGAGAGCAGTAGAACTATCAAGACCTCGAGTGCTGTTATCCCAGAGTTGGAATGGAGCCCAGCTCAGGATGGCTTCTGCAATACTAACGCGTTTCCGTTCGCCGCCGGACACTCCTCGAATGACATGATTGCCAATCAGAACACTAGATGCTCGTTCCAAGTTGAACAAAGTGATGAGAGCTGCTTTGAGGTGTTCCGACCACTCCAAAACGGATTTGCCTACCTGTGGCGAAAGAGCCGTCTTCGCGCGTGCAGCGAAAGATAAAGTCTGATCAACGCTCAATTCCGGGAAGTGAACATCTTCTTCGGCAGTGTATATCATCTCCCCTGGGAAAAGGCGCCTCATCTGATCTGATGTAATACCTAGTCCAGTAAGTTTAGAAGAGCTGGAGAGCTGGAGAGCTGGAGGGCATTACCATGATAGTTAAGGCTAGCCTGAGCATCGACATTTATCCCATTCCTGTCACCAGCTAGAGATTTGAGCAGCGTTGAGCAGCCGCTTCCTGGTCTGCCAAGGACCAGTAGCATCTCGCCGCTCCGGACCACCCCTTCAAAGTCATGGAGAATCTGAACCCTTGTCTTCTTCGAAACCAGCTGAAGACAACGATGATAAAAAAGGGTCGGATAACTCAAAACCGTATGTTGGCAATTTTGAAGGCCAAGCGAGCCGAACACGCTTAGTCGAGAAAAACTCACGCTCAAGCGTTTGCTCGACTGACCACTCGTATTTTCTTTCAAGCGTTGCACATTCTCAAACCAAAGTTGAGCATCGAAAGAATCACGGAGAGGGTCGAGCTTCGAGGCAGCAGGAGGTTGGGATTTGGTCATGTTGACACGAAATCTGGTCGGGTAGAATAGAGGAGGGTAGAATGCTAAAAGAGTAGCAAAGTATGTTTGGAGAAAATACAAGAATTTGAGGACCTGAGAATGAAAGCCTAAGAGGGTTTGTTAGTGCATCGAAAGAGTTGTATAGGCAAGGTCCTCTTTACGTAAGGAAGTAGCTGAAAGGGCATAACTCCTACCTAAGTGGCACTTATCTACCATCACATGCATCGGAAACTTCAAAACCCTGAATGACACCCCTGACACCTGGTGAAACCAAGACGAAAGGAAATCGTTAGCCAGGGCCCTGCCTCCAGACAGACTCCCAAGGTTGACCGGACTGTTACATCTCCCCTTGATCCCCCCCCTTCCCCCCTCCTCTCTTCCCTGCGACAGGTCCTCCCATGCAGAATATTCACACTATAACCAATGTAAAATTTTGTACTTGATGTTGAGGCCACGGTAAATGTTACGGTTCACATGTCGAAAGAGAGCCGCGAATGAGGATATTGCAGCGAATGTTGCAGCTCAATCGAGAGCCAAGATGATGCAATACCACTTCAAGAAGGACAGAAGTGGCAAGAGCTCAGGTATAGATAGTTGCACGGTAGTATCTAGCATGACGGATTCGGTGAACGAGTATTTGATGATTGAAGTGATACAATACGATAGTAGTGGCCAACAAACTTGCTGCCCCTGACAGCACGAATGCATAACGTTGAGGCGAGGTATGATCCTCGCAAAGCTCAGCAAGATAGCGATGCCAGCGATGAGTCCAACTACGATCTATGAATTCTCCCCGCATGATCGATCGATCTTCCATTGCTACATTGGGTCGTCAATCGGTACTAATGGAATAGAAGCAAATAGTCTGTTGGGATCCATAATCCTTTAGGATTCATCTTGTGAACGTCTGTTCTGAAGATGTCGTCCACTGTCTGCCGTAAGGGTCTGGCGGATTTGTGCTTCTTATACAGCCGCTCCGTTCTTAACACTGAACGATGGGATAATGCCAAAGCTAAAGAGAATACTTCGATTGCGTCGAAACTATTCTTTAGAATTGATCGGAGAAACGAGCCACCAAGCCATCAGATGTCACCTAGCCACATTCAGCCAGTTGCGTTTGGAGGGCTGCCCTCGAAAATACTAGTCGAATGTGAAGACATGCAAGACTGTGGTAATAAGGCACGGTTTGGAAAGGGAGGGCGGGTATGACAGACTGATGTAACGTCGTTCCCGCGCCGCAAAGATGCGTCGTTCACATGGAAATATCGATCCTCCTCTCGCCTTTGACCTTAATTTCGCACTACTTGACTTTTCATGTCAAGAGGGCAGTTCTACATAATCTCGAAAACCCTTATCTCTATTACAAATATCACAATGGGCGACCTTGTGAGAGTGCTTTTCTTCATCTTGGTCGCCGGGCTCGCATTCATCGTATCCGGTATCCGAAAGCTTTTGCACTCTAGGCGCCGCATTACCAAGCTTCAGAAGGCTGGCCTCGTAGGTTCAACCTTCGCTTCTTGACGAAAAGTCCTAATGCGAAGTCAGCCAATGCCTAAACACAACTTCCTTACAGGACACTTGCTCGAAATGAAGCGATACATGGACACCGTTCCTTCAGACTCCACCATCAATACTACCATTGCTGCTATGGCGCACGAATTTCCAGGAGGAGTATTCTATATCGATCTTTGGCCGTTCACCAAGCCTCTGCTTATATCCACTACACCTTCGAGCGGGTATCAATTACAACAACATGCCCTTGACAAACCCAAAGAAATTTCCGATGCCTTTTGGCATCTGACGGGCGGCCCAAACCTCTTCACGATGCCAGAGACTCCTTGGAAACCGTGGCGTACCATCCTCAATCCGGCATTTAGCCCCGCTCACATACTCACCTTGTCGAAGACCATCGCAACCGAAATGCAAGTCTTTTGCGAGATCCTTGAGGAGAAAGCACATCGAGGCAGCATATTTCAACTCGAAGACTTGACACTAAAACTTACTGTGGATGTCATAGTAGCAGTAGCTCTGTAAGTATTTTCAGATGAACACTAGCCGTATACTCACGAAAATCTTAGCAATACGCGGCTTCATTACCAGCAGAAAGAGAATGCCCTGGCGTCATCCTTGCGAACTTTGATTGAATGGACTTCATTCGGGGATGACCTCAATCCCTTCACACGATATAACCCATTGCGGCCGCTCGTTCAATTCTATCTCAGCCGAAAACTTAACAATCTGATTGAAGTTGAGATTGACCGACAATATTCCGAACTTTTGGAAGATCAGAGTCTCTCAAAAGAGACAACGAACTCAAAGTCCATCATGTATCTGACGTTGCAGAACTACTTGAATGAGACAAAGAAATCCAAGGAAACTCAAAGATCTACATCGAAAGGATTGGACCGAAACTTCAAAAACGTGGCAGCTGCTCAGATACGGTTGTTCCTCGTAGCTGGCCACGACACAACCAGCAGCACCCTGTTGTACTGCTACTACCTTCTTGGCACAAGCCCCGACGCGATGCGCAAGATCCGCGAAGAGCACGAAAATGTTTTTGGCTCAACGGACGTTTACAACGCAATTTCACAAGACGCAACATGCTTGAACCGACTACCATACACATCTGCTGTAATCAAAGAAGCTGGGCGCCTGTTTCCAGCCGCTTCCGCGATGCGAGGCGGTGTTCCCGGTGTCTCAATCACTGACGATGACGGCAGAGAGTTCCCAAGCGACGGTTGCAGTATTTGGGTCATCCACCTCCTGCTTCATCGGAATCCCAAATATTGGAAGGATCCCCACGCATTCATCCCGGAACGGTGGTTGATCGAGGACCCAAAAGATCCTTTGCACCCAGTGAAGGGTGCTTGGCGACCTTTCGAATTTGGACCCCGTAATTGCATCGGGCAGTCATTAGCAACACTGGAGATGCGCATCGCGCTCGCCATGACAATTCGCAAGTTTGACATCAAGCCAGCGTATGATGAGTGGGACAAGATTCATAAGAACACGCGCAAGAAGATTGTATTTGGTACCCGGGCATACCAAGTTCAAGGAGGTGGTGGAGGCGCTCACCCGTCCGCTGGTCTACCATGTGAGGTTTTTGTAAGGAACGGATAGGTTGGTAAGGGTCATCACTTAGCTTCATAACATACCAATCAATCTTCTTAAAGATCTCTCCTCTCACCGGTATGTTTTTTTTCCGCCGCATCTTTCATACGAAACAACCTTGAGTAAGCACAGCAAGTAGCGGAGCTTATGGGGTTCCTGAGATCCATCCATCCTATTCTAGCGGCTAGCTCGGTTCGTCCTTCCGATCGGATTCAATGGCAGGCTAGGTACTAAGGACCGCTCGACGGACTACACAGTAGTTCATCGGACGCGGAAGGTAGAATCCCCCAGCGCGCTAGATCAGCCACAGTGTTCATCACTTACACCCATATCCATGTATCTTCCAACATTTTATCAATTTCTCGGAGAGTGTTGTCGACGAATAGTGGCCACCTTGCTGACAGCAAATCGATGACCACTGTTCATGAACCCTCAGTCGTCCCCGGCTCGGTCATACAGCCCTATTCAAGCTAGCTATGCAGTAGACATGTATCATAAGTTTACCTGTGATGTCGTTGCTGATAGCAAACCGACGATCACTGATCGCGAACCCTCAGTTGTTTTCGATTGGAATTCGATCCCAATGCCCTGTTCAAGTTAGATTTGCGTGGAGACTGCATCTTCCGTTTGCCTTGAATCTCTTGGACCCTGGACCTGTTGTGTCTTAGCAGCAACAGCCTCAGAAGATTTAGGAGCAATTTGGGCGTGAGTCTCATTCCGTTCGGTCCTTGGCGAACACTTGTGCCGCTTGTAATGTAGACTGAAAAATTGGCATTGGTGTTGCTTTACAGGGCGTTAGCTGACAAACTATACAGTGCAAGTTCTACCGCCATCATCTGCGTCTTCTAGACTTTGTACGAAGTGTAATCATCGAAGAAGCTGCACGATGCGGTATTGGCAGAGGCGCATGCGGCTTCATCACAGGAAGATGGAGAACCCAAACAGTCGCAGCTTCTCAGCTCTCTTATCTTCGATCAGTCTACGATGAGACTCTTCGGCTTTGAATGTCGTTTGGTCACGATCCGCGTAGGAGCACGAAAGGACTTGCAACTGGGACCTTGGAGAATTCCTCGGAACGGCGTCTTTCCGAAGGATCCGTCAAGCGGACTGTGAGGAACGAGACCTCATAGTACTATCATCCCGACACGCCCTGAGGATCAAGATTCTTCTCGAGCTGGACCAGCAGATGTTCCCACGTTCAATATGGATGGAATGGATGCATCCTGGATCCCGTATGGTGGTGGACCGCGAATGTGCCCGGGGCGCAGACAACACAAGCTCCCTGCCGTTACACTTCACAAGGAGTGTCGGCGTCCATGACAGAGCCACTAATCTCGAGCTGTGCCATGTTGTTGCATAAAATGATCAAAGCCATCCATGTGCCGAACGACCACGAAACACTGCGTAGATGTATAGTCTGGAATCTCATCATCAGCTTGAGCTAGATGTCAATCGAAATAGCCTAGTTTCCTTGCTGCAGCTGCAACTGTTCAGGCATCAACAACTCCCATGACCTGTACGATTACCCTCCACCTACTTGTGTCCTGGTAAAGTATAACATCACTCGGTACTGCGCCACACGAAATTGTGAGCATTCCAGGTTGAGGGGCTCGGCCAGCGGTGTCTAGCTTAGGACCTATAGATGGATCCTACCTAGGTAGTAGTAAAGTCGCTTCCTATCCGCGTCCTTGTAAATCACCTAGATACGCGGTACTCGGTAGTACCTCTTAAACCTTGGAAGAAGAGACGCGCGAAGTCCGAATATATCTTCCATCTAGTGGCTTCGAAGAGGCTGTGGGCATGTTCGTGTCGCTGTACGAATTGGATTGATGAGGGAGTTCCAAGGTTGGGAACAGCCAAGAGCCAAGCCTGGTCGCGTCCCCCAGCCAGTTCTACCTAGTACGTAACATTCAATTAGTAAAAAGTTACGAACGGTTATTAAGGTACGTTCGACTGATTACCTCGGAAGCTTGTGATAGTATGTACTTAAGTTTAACGGCTAGGCTCGCAGATAAAAGCTCCTGACCAGCCACGTTACTATACGTTCGTGTCTTGACTATTATGTATTCAAGCCATGGCCTCGAATAAGAACGGGAAGCCAGAAGGAACTGACCCGTGTCTAAGAATCGTGCCACTAGGATTGAACGACGACACTTTCATTAATCGCTGCGTTGTTGTCAGTGTACTCCTCAAGTTTGATCACAAGTTAGAAACGACAAAGTTGCGCCTTGCACTTGATCGCTTACTCCAATTTCCAACATGGAACAAGCTTGGGTCGCGAGTGCGGAAGAAGGTCAGCTTCATTATTACTCTTATGTTTTGCGCTAAGTAATGAATCAGAACTCACGATTGGAATTTCACATTCCTCACAGCTTTTGCTCTGAGAGACCTGGATACCTCTGGTCCGCAGAATCGACAGCATGCCCGATTGAGAAGCATGTAGCTGGTTCTCAGATTCCATCTCGCTTCGACAAAGCTTTCGTGGCAAGCTCACCAGACGCTTTGAGACCTCTGATTTTTGATCACGATGCGCCAAGACGACTGCGTGACTACTTAAATGGGGACACTCCACTTCTTGCTATTCGTGTTATGACATTCGATGACGCGACTACCGTTGCTGTCTCGTGGCCTCACATCATGTCGGATGTGAATGGCATACGGTCATTCTTAGACGCGTGGAGTCTGGTCATGGCAAAGAGGGATGCAGAAGTCAAATCCTTGCATGGTTTCGATTTTGACCCTCTTGAACCACTGGAGCACCGGGGTCGTCCCGAGGATTGGGCCCATTGCGACTACATATTGAGTACGCGTCAAAAGGTCAAATGGATAGGTCGCCTTACAGGGGAACTTGTCCGGTATCGGGATTTCGAGTGGAGGACCTTCTGCCTTCCTTTAGCCCATATTACCAGCCTGAAGAAACTCGCGCTCGAAGAGATGCAGCGTACCGAACCGTCGCCTACGCGGCCGCATTTCCTCAGCGACGGCGACATCATCGTTGGCTTTGTCACTCGTATACTAGCTTCGTCACTTCCAACACGATCGGTCGCCATATTCTGTGCTCTATCAATCCGTAAGTTGTTTCCAGACATCTTTCCACCTGATAAGATCTTCATTGGGAATGCGCTGAGTGCGACCGTGACATTGATACCAAAAGGCGGATCCCCTAGTAAATCTGTAGGCTATATTGCTGCACATTTTCGTAAAGAATTGAATCTACAGGCGACACAACCTCAACAAGAATCTCTCATGGCGATGAACAGTGCTGCGTATCGAAAAGGGAGACTGCCTGAGGCGGCAGTAGGAGACTCGTCAGCAGTGGTATTGGCCTTCACCAATTGGACTCAGGCGCGCTTCTTTGATATTGATTTTAGCGGTGCGCTGCGTAATGGTGATCACAATGACCCTGCCAGGGCACACCCAGTACTCACCAAGCCATCGTATGTGGGTCAACTGGAGACTGCAAGCCAAAGGCCCAATTCAAGATACTTGACTGTCATCAAAGGCCAAGATGCAAAAGGCAACTATTGGATCGATGGGGTGTATAGGAAAGCGACATGGGAGGTGATAGTTCGCTTACTGCATGACATCAACAACGACAATACGACCTGATAAATCAATGTTCATCCATGGTTCCTGTACAGATCTCTAACAGTTCTTTATACCTCTTTGAAAGACTCTGCACTCCGCACTTCGAAGTCTCTCAGCGCAGCAGCGTCACTTTCACCCCATGGGAATTCCTTCTCTGCCTGCATAATGAGGGTCTTTTTTGCGTCACTTCGGGGCATGACCATCGCAATATACTTGATCGGGTGGCTAACAACACCGGGCTCGAATTTCAACTCAGGCTCAACAGTCTTACCACTACTGTCTACCGGCTTCAAAATATCAAATACAGCTAAGGCTTGGGCAATAGTGACGAACAAAGCGTTATCTGCAACGTGACGGCCTGGGCAGACGCGTCGACCGTAGCCAAACGTCCAAGTGCGCGGATCCGCTTCAGGAGTATGTGTTGGTGACGCGAGAAAGCGTTCTGGTTTGAATAGACTTGGGTTCTGGTAGACAGTAGGATCATGGGTGAACCACCTGGGAACAAGTCAGAACGTCGAGTGCCCAGAGCACAGATGGATAGTATCATGCACGCACCAGTTGTTCGGAAGGAGCAAGGCGCCTTTGGGGATACGATATCCATTGATGCTGTCATCCTTATCGGCGCAATGTGGCAGCGCCATCGGAGCGACCGGATGCCAGCGATGGACTTCTTTGACAATAGCATCAATGTACGGTAGTGTTCCTTTATCGGCGCTAACGGGGAGCCTGTCACCGCCAATGACGCGGTCAAGCTCCTCCTGTGCTTTTTTCTGTACGTTTGGGCACACCATCATAGCAAGGAAGAAGGTCATCAGGGATGATACAGTTGTGTCCGCACCGCCCAGATACATGGACGACGCGGACCACTTGTGTATGCGCTCCATCTGGGCATCGGCGCCGATGTTCTCCAGAGCCTGAGTGAGAAAGGATGTCTTGGCCTTACCTTTGCGCATTTGTTCTTTCACGAACTCATATGGACGCTCAGTAGTCTCTTGCAGCTGCTTAGCCATGCTACGCGCCGTGCCTTTGAATCCGGCGCCAGGAGCCCAGTCCGGAAGAAAACGCACTATGACTGTTAGCGCCTCCGGACCGTTGAAAGAAGCATTTCCATCATGTTGATCAACTTACAGAACGGGAAAACATCCACGAGGTATTTGCCTGGTACGGTCGAATCTGCAAATTCATGCATGGTCTTGACCGCCATATCGACCAGGGGATCCTTGCCATCGTGTTTCGGTGTGTAGCCGTACGTGATGCGCAAGATCACAGCCCCAGCCTGTTTCTCAATATGGTCGAACAGGTCTTCTGGGGCTCGAAGGATGTTCTGAAGGAAATGTGCAGCTTCTTCTTCTTGCACGCGATCAAAGACAGAGACAGCAGTGCTTAAACCGGCTACCTTTGCGATATTCTTTCGGTGCTGGCGGAATACTTCCGTATACCCGCTCATAGCTAACGTATTGTTCCATCCGATCCTGTGTTTGGGCGGTCAGTGATTGCATACTGAAGCTAATTTGTATCGTAGTTTACATCTGACTGCTGAAAAACATATTCGGCCGACCAGAGTGGACCGCCGCCCTGTCCCTCAACAACTCCAATGCGATATTGGCGTCATTAATGATCACGAAAGTATTGCCCAGCACCGTGATCGAGCTAATCGGACCATAAAGTTCCTTATGCTTGAGCCAGTGGTGGCATTCCAGCTCACCTGGCTTTGGTAAATCATTTACATTACCTAAAACCGGTAAACCCCTCGGACCTGGAGGCAAAGGCAGACTGCTTTTGTTCGAGTACCTTGATGCGCGGTAGGCGAGGTACAGCCCGGCGACAACGAGAAAAACAAGCAGGTTCGTAACAATGAGGCCAGCCATATTGGAAAAAGCAATCGGCGAACGGGCCCCGGGGCAGCAGGGACGAAGGTATAAAGTTCCAGTTACATGGTGGAGCGTAATCATCGAACCACGACGCCTGCTTAGGTGTGAAACTTGTTGCATGCAGTCGACCGACGGGCTCCACTGTGTAGATGCTGTTGGCTCTTGGCGAGCAAGGCCCAGAACAATGGTCCGGACTGTGACAAAAACCTACGTACGGAATGCCTTCCATTCCCAAGAGCAAAGGCACGAATGGAACTTCAGTGGGTGGAGAGGGCGGATGCAGCATCTCTGATCCGCGACTCGAGACTGGATCAGATACTATATGTTCTGCAGAAAAGCCCCTCTTACATGGTGCCGGCGGCTGATACATTGCGTCCGCTGCTAACTACTTTCAGTGTTTGTGAGCGTTGCGTGCCCCACCATGTGTGCTGGCAAGATAATGAGCTTGAACGAGGCGTCAAGGACCCACGGCAACCACTAACAAATCTTGTGTGGCTCACATAACAGCACAATGATCATAGCTATTCCTTACTTAATGTAGCTACAACGGAATTCTATCCATAGCCCAGAGCAACACCATAATCGCCAGCCATACACGTTGCCCACTGTCAAAGCTGTGCCCGGGACAAAATTTCCCACAGACCCACCATTTACATCAAAACAAAGTCTGGTACAAGGGTTCGTGCCGCCCCATACCCTGCTTGCCGCCCCGTTCCTCCGCACCCCACACTCGGCAGTGTATTAATTCGCCATCATAATGTCCGGCACTAGGGACTTGTCCGGACCCGTGCGCGGAGCTGGTAGCTAATGCCGATAGACTGGGCTAGGATAGTGGAGGACAGGGATCCTGCTTGACCTAGAAGTGGTGGCAGCTTATCAAAAGCAGCGCCGTAAAAGAAATATGGCCAACCATATTCTAGCGATCCTCATATCAATCCTGGTGGGCGCAGAACTGGTTATAGCAGAGACTATGGCGACTAAAAAGCGTTTTAGACAGCGACGATCAGGGAACCCATTCCCTTTTAGTGCCCCTGTGGCGTCTTCTGAATGGGACGCCACGCTGGATCCACTTCGAAACGTCCATCACCATCGATCGTAGCAGCAGACTCTACTATAAAGCGAGATTTAGCAATGCTTCCAAAATCACTAGTCACTTCGTACAAGAGTGCTCCTACAGCCAACAGGCCTGGATTCCAGGATCAGGAGAGCGACTCTCTTGGCAGTACACACGCTCTTGAACCCAGCAGCGACACTAATACCCAATTCCCTACGTTCGCATGATTCGATAAAGAATCTTGTGGGTTCTACGGACGAATTCTGACGACTCGAGCTTCAAGGGTCTCTTTGCCTGTCCAGGGGCAACAAAAAACAGTCTTTCATTATCACAGTATTTAGCATTGGTCTACACCTCCGCGTTTGTGTCCTTGGATATAGTTTTCAATCTCATGCAATTGGTGCCCTTGGACGTTGGCATTGAATATCACGAAAATGAAGACAGCCGGCCTATTCCTTACGCTTTGTGCAGCGGTACATATTGTCGTTGCACAGCAAAGTGCATACGACTTTCTCGACACACTTCCAAGTTGTGCGGTAAAGTTTCACTCATCTCGGTGTCTCATCTATCGCTAATATTCCTTCAGTCACGTTGTGTAGTGGCCAGTCTATCAGCCTCAGCCTGTGCATCAGATGATTTCAGTTGCCTATGCTCTGACGCAAATTTCCTAGCCGTCTCCGCTGCCTGTAATAATGCCAACTGCACAATGATCGAAACTTTGGCAGCAACAAATCAAACCTTTGGGATATGTGGTATCAAGATACGCGATCAAAGTGCTCTCCTAATAGGGTTGTCAGCTTCGGTAGGAAGCGTGGCTTTATTAATGGTCATCGTTCGATTGCTCGATCGCGGGATATCCATGACTGCAGAATTGGGATGGGATGATCTGCTTATCGGCGTCTCTGGGGTATGTCTCGCAAGATTGCATATATACGGTATGCATAGTAACTGACGCTTCTTTAGGTCTTGTCCATCGGTATGAATGGTCCTGTCATCGCCGCCGGAGTTATGGGATTCGGACGAGACATGTGGGCAATGACACCTGATAACATCACCGCAAGTTTGAAGGTAAGGCAACCTCCTCTGCCCTTTCAGCTCCAGGTATGATAGCTCACTAAATCGACAGGTTCTCTACGTCGCGTACTTCACTTACATGCTTTCCGAATGTTTTTGTCAGCTCTCAATCCTCGCATTCTACCTTCGCATTATGGTCAATAAAAAAATCCGCATGGCTGTGTGGGTCCTCATCATAATGGTGATCGGTTTTGGTATTGGCAACACAGTCGCCATGATATTCCAATCTACGCCAATTCGTTACTTCTGGGATGGTTGGAAAGGAGACATGGTCGGCTACTATGGGGTGGACGTTCGCTTGTTCGGTTTCATACGCGGTTCATTTGAGATTTTGCTTGATCTGGTCATTCTGAGTTTACCGCTGCCAATGCTGCTGGCTTTGCAAATGAGCAGAAAGAAGAAAGCGCAAATCATCAGTATGTTCTGTGTGGGGTTTATCATAACGATCGTAAGTTGCATCCGGCTGTGGAGCTTCGTGAGGTTTGCTCAGAGCACGAATCCGACTTGTAAGTCTAATCCGTTCTCCTTATTGATATGTCTGCTGATACAGAAAGATGATAACACTGCTGGCCTCATTACCTGCGCCACTGAGGGTAACCTCTTCATCGTAGTTGCTTGCATGCCTGCAATGCACGCTTTCCTTCGGCGCACCTTCAGAAGCGCTCGCAACAAATACGGATCCGGGACTCGCGTTCAGTATGACAGTGGACATGCCAGTAAAGGGTCATACGTGCGACATGATTCCAGCAGTCAGAAGAATGATCATCTTCCCTTTGGCGTGATCAACAAGACAACCGATGTTACAGTTTATCACACTAATCGCTCCAGCTCCTCAGATGTTGAGCTAGTACCCATTGACGGCCCCATGCGGTCTCTATAGGATGCTTGGATGTATCATTGTGTATTGTTTAATGTATAACGATCTCGTATGTAGCAACTGTAAATTGCTCCCGTTTCTCTACGAACTTACAATCGACATGGCTCAGCCTTTCTTTAGTCATAGGCCCAGTAGACTTCATTGAACTCTTACATAAACATGAGATTAGCCGTAATGTCACTCACGACTCTACAGTGAATTCCATATATAGATCAGCTTCGTTTTGCCGCATAGACGGCTAGGGAATTGTGGTAGTGCGGATTCTGAATAATTCTTGACCGCATCTTATTGAATACGACTAAGAGTCGTCACTCCCGAATATACTCGTTAAGACCTCAATCAGGCCTACAAATGCGAGGTTGATGGCTATAGAGACTAGGGAGGAATAGTTTTGGGCTGATACCGACATTAAGCAGAGACAATTTCAAATTCAGGGTACTAGGTGAGTATCGGCCTACTTTAGTGTGGCGTTTGTCAGATAACTTCTAGCATGCATAGATTGTGGTGACTCTGCGGAAGGTATCACAACTGGAAGCCGTGTCTGGTTGGCACCGTGTGAGTAGCCTATGGTTGTGGTCAGGTATTATAGCCCTAAGGATACTGGAGATATTTGTAGATGTTTTCCGTGTTATGAACGGAAGATCCAGAAGATGGACAGAATAATCGAGAAACTGTCAGGACGAACCTTGTCGAAACGCAGTATGATGCAAGGGGGCTTAGTTATCTAGAAAGTATCGATTTGGTACCCGAAGACGCGTCTTAGCTATACTACGAGGCGTGTCCCCTACTAAAGAAGAGAGAGCGTTTGCGGCTTGGTTTTATGGTTCCCTGGACAGATGTCACATAGGTTTCCCTGACCCGTAACGCAGCCACATCTCACGCGCCTCTATGATCGACCGGTTCTTATTATGACTTCGTATCCACGTTTAGTCGCTGCACTTTATCCATAGCATCAAATAATTTTCCTTCCAGGACCGAATTCCGCAGATACTTTGCCAGGCGACTCTTCATAATCAATGACACACTCAGCTGAGGCCATATCTTACTAACAGGACCAGATACAGGACTAAGCACTACCTTAAATAGGGCGAGACAAACTGCGGTATGAGATCTCATAGTTGCTATACACATGGTCCTCGTCTTGGTTAAGGGAGCGAAGGAGACGATTTGTGAGACCATGCTTGCGGGAGTCTTAAGATGAGCTACACGATCCAGTAGATCCAATGGCAGTTCAAGAACATGAGAATGCGTTGTAAGCAAAGGCCAATCGATCTACACGAGGACCGCATAATCGAACCAGCGTAGGAACCGACCACTGGAGAGAAGATAAGTATAACCGCTGTTTACCCAGACAGACACAGGCATCTGTAGATAATTAGGACGTCTCTGTACTATACAGGGAGAGTTAATGCGCACCAGGGTTTGTGAACAAGTCAAGCAGGTCCTGAGCGTGCTCGTTCGAAATGCCACACAGCTATGAGCGCATCGGAGCATGGGATCTAAGGAGATCTCACTGCTAGCGGGATGTCTTGACGACTAGCCACCGGTAATTTCAAGAATATAGATGTCTTCGCGGAGGTGAGCCATTTTTATTTCTAGGGTCAGAGGACGAAACTAGTACTTATCATCAATCCATAGTGCAGCTACAATGTAGGGATCAGCTTTAAAGTATGAGTTTACTCTATGTCTCGCTCAACTTTTGTAGAAGGAACAACTCTCTCTATCACACTAGTTATTAGCGTTGTATACTTAAGTCTCATCCTGTAGACTTGATCCTTTAGACAATACAACTTCATCAGACTTCAACAACTTTTACACGTCCGACACTATTTAATGCAGCCTTCCAGGTTATGTCGCACTTTGTCACTACAATTTTTTCCTCATCTTCTTCCTGCTCAGTTCGCCATTAATCTGTCTAGCATAGCAAGAGCAGCCGGAGTATTCAGATCTCCCGTAACAGGGTTTGTAGCATACAGATCGCCGAGGGCTTGCTCAGTCATATGTCAATGATAGTCCGTAGCTAGCCGTAAGTCCTGTGATGCAGCACTGTACTATTCATGCTATACCATTAGAGATCGATATGGTATATTCCAATGATGAGAATACTAGAGTCATCGATATTATAGTGACAAACCGCATTATAGGGTTCAAATCGAGTCGGTAGCTCTTGCGAGATCACGACCAAAGTCTTCCATGTTTTTCTCCTGTGCTTGCTCGCTAGAAATGCGTAGATCAGGTCTGGTATTACTGACTCGGGCAAGGTCATCGACAGACTCCAGGGATCGGACATCCTCACCAACAATCTTTTCAATGACTTTCACCTTTGCCTTCGCTCTCTTGTAGCGATTGTCAAAGTCGGCTACAGCGTCTTCGTTGTTGCGCGTGTCGTACGTATCTGGGTCAACCAGATCCCTGAGTGTAGTAATATGTTTCCGAAGTCGGGGATTCTCCATTAAGGAAGGTAATTCTGCATTGGCAGCATGCTGTTAAAGCGAAGTGTCAGACGTAGAAAGCCCTGACTGTTTCGGGACCTTCTTAGGCCTCACCACATTGTTTTCACCTGAGTGTTCTTCGCCTATAGTATGCAGTCTTTGCATCCAAACTTTGGACTGACCAGATAGTCGGCCTAGAGCAACGAACTTCTCAAAGCCTTTCTCCAGGCCGAAGACTCTACCTTCGATGCGCCCTGCGCGTGAGCCATCGGCAGCGCCAGCATCGTAGCCCTCTTGGTAAAAAGAGTCTTCTAGGCTGTGAAGATCTTCGAATAAGTCAGCACTGTCCATGGCCTTATGCAAACTTCCAGAGCGACAGTGCGGTGATGTGCAAGCGTTAATTATAAAACGACCCCCCCAAGTTCAAGCTTAGCTTGGCGTCACGTGCGCATGCGCTTCCTTGGCTGATCCAGTCGCGTCGTTCTAACCCCACGCGTCGAGTACGGAACCGGACACAGGTACAGACTACCTCACAACGTTGAGCGCTGACACTGCAATGAATGTGGGTTAAGCCGTGCTCTCGGAATCATGCCTTCGTCAGTGTCTCCGATTCATTGCTTCAACCACATGCTGACACACATTCTAGCAATGGCGACCAGAAGGCCCTGGCCGCATCTATCGCGAACCCGTTTGATGATGAACCTCTTCGTGTACAGGATTCGACTGCGCACGACATAGCTACACTCCAAGCGAGATTAAACAAGCAGCTTGGTCCAGAGTTTATATCTACAAGAGCGGGTCCAGGAGGCGGGAAGGTGGCATATATAACGGCAGAGAAGGTCATCAATCTTGCAAACGACGTCTTTGGTTTCAATGGTTGGAGTAGCAGCATACAGCAAGTCCAAATTGACTTCGTGGACGAGAACACTAGCAATGGAAAGATCAGCCTGGGCTTGAGTGTCACGGTGCGGGTAACTCTGAAGGACGGCACATATCACGAAGATATAGGGTACGGCAGCATTGAAAATGCACGAGGCAAGGCAGCAGCATTTGAGAAGGCTAAGAAAGAGGCTGCCACAGATGCAATGAAAAGGGCTTTGCGTACATTTGGCAATCTGCTTGGTAATTGTCTTTATGACAAAGATTATCTTGCCAAGGTCGGGAAGCTGAAAGTCGCGCCTGCGAAATGGGACGTCGACAAACTTCACAGGCATCCAGACTATCGGCCAAAGGATGAGGCTGTCCCTACACCCTCGAATTTCAAACAAGAAGCTCTAGTGAGAACGCGAACGAATCAATCGACAGGCTCCATGGACTTTGAAGATGAGCTTGGGGGCAGTCTTTTCGACGAAGTGGAGGTCAGTGAGGTACATGGAGACGAAGTCTCGATGCAGACAGTCTCGGATGGGGAGAACCTCGCGAACATGTCAAGTACGTCCAAGCAGGCTTCTAGATCCATGGCGCCTCCCCAAAGAAATCATATGTCACGCATGCAATCCATGCCTGCGTTGCAGACTGCCCAACCTGTACAAGGTCAGACTCATGCTCAGGAAGATCCCTTTGCGGAACAGAAACATCAAGCTAGGATGGCAGCAATGGCCCGGAGGGCGGCGTTCCAGCTGTCGACAGATCATGGCGTTGTAGTGCGCCCTCCACAGCAAGCGACATATCATCAAAACCCAGCCCAGAATACAGCAGCAACCCCAACAATTGTGTCAAAACAAGGTCAGGCTGAGTCCAAGGACAACTCATCATCCGCGGGAAATCACAACGCAGGTGCTAACCCTGGTCCTGTTCAAAATACTCCAGAACAGCAACCTCCTCCGGCTGCTAACGTAAATGCCGGCTTGCCAGTGTTTGTATCATCACGAGCTGCAGCAATGCTGCAGCAACCCACGGCAGAGTCCCCGAAAACTTTACCAGTCTTCAATCCCCACGCCGAATCCCCATCTCTCCGTCGCACAAGTGGCATTGACCACAGGCGCTCTGGTCCTGTCCCAAGAGAAGCAGTAAATATTCAACCGACGGTGGTGAATCGTAATGGACAATTGTCAAACGGAACCTCAGCTCTGCCTATGCTGCAGCCGGGCCCTCAAAATCCAACAGCACGTGCAAATTTCGTCGACCCCAGAGCAGACACAAATCGAAGAATTGGTATGCCTGGCGGCGCACAAAGTCCATTGGCGAATCGAGGCTCATACAAGCCGCCCGGGCCTGCGACTGGAATCAAAAGGCCTCCCCTTGTGGACGTCAGCAATGTAACAGATGCTGCAGGCTCTATCGGTGATCCAATGGAATCGAAGAAGGCCAGGGTTGGAGGAGCGTAACGACAGGAGGAGCAACAACCCAACACGTTGCATGGCGCGAAGGTGTTATTGGCGCTTACGGATCAATAGCGATATCTATAAATCAACACTTCGATCTTTTGACATGACTTAACGTTGCGCAAATGCAATTCAAGCACGCTATAACTAAATATGAAGCTGACATGTCTGTAAAAACGAATAAACCCGTATTGGCCAGCAAAAGGAAGCTTCTTTTAACACAACGTTCTTCAGATAACCCTTTCGGGAAGTTCGCATCAAAGGCCACAATGCCGCTTTGGGATCAAGGCAGCCTCAGTGCTTGACTCTATTAGGTTCTTCATCATTGAACGCGTGCACACCTCTCACGATCTCATCAGACTTGATAAGCTTCGCCCCAACATACGTCCATCTAGCCATCATTGCATCATCAGAGTCCTACTCGCACGACCGAGCAAAGGCATGCGCACAACGCACCCTCCAGACCCAAAAAAAAGTGAGCTCCTCGCCTCATGAATAAGCCCCATCAAGATAACCCCACCACGTTTCCGCAGCGAGGACAATCGCATAACTATCAAACTCGACGAAGATTCTCCCACGCTCACCTTATTCCCAAGCACCGACTCCCATGTTTCACAGCCCTCCTCCTAGTGCTCAGCTCAGCCCGCTACCAACCCAGCAACACAACGGACTCACAAAAGATCGTTGTCCAGAATGTTGTGCACAAGGAGATGGGGTGAGATGGGTTGAGAACGTGGAGTGCGAACGGGTGGTGTGAAGGTGGTAGATTTGGGCAGAGAACGGGGACCGCGAAAGTGCGTCTATGGCGGCGCGGCGACGCGTTTGCACGCAATATGAATTGCATGCTGTCCGGGGACTTTTCCCAAAGCTAAGTTTGTATGCGAAGACAGCAAGCTGTGCTTCTGTGTGTGTGCTTCGATTGCGATTTTTTGAACGAGGAGCTGCTGAAAGAAAAATTGCCAGGCAGCTAAGAACCTTTATAACTAGAGGCACTGTGCGGCCGGGAACTCGTCGGCCTGTAAGCCGCGCACGGACATCTGCTGGACACCCTCAGGCAGCATTTTCTCGAGCTGCCTTAGGTAGAGCCTATGTAGTGCGTCTCATGCATTTGTTTGCTTGAAAGACGAATACAAAAGTTGCACTTTCACATTGCGTATCGCAACGCCGTCGCCAATATCCTTCGCCCACGTTCAAACGCTCTTCTCCCTACCTCTCCACTCCCGCCCTCCTCGAATCCGCCCGACATGTCGCTTTTTGGCCAAACGGCATCCGCTGCTACAGCTGCAAACCCGGCACAAGGTGATATCAAATCCGATGTACCAGTTACGAATCCGCCAGAAGACAGTATATCTGCACTTGCATGGTCAAGTGCGGGAGACTATCTGTCCGCTAGCTCGTGGGACAAGAAGACGTATGTTTATCAGGTGCAGGCTGGTGTGAGCTCAGGTTTGACGACGATTACGCATGAAAAGCCAGCGCTGGATACGTGTTGGTCGAGTGTAAGGAAGACTTATTACCCTGGGCTGAGCTTTGGACTGACAGTTGGGCAGGATGGTACTAAAGTCTTTTCTGCCGGCGCAGACAAAGCCGTGTTCATGGTGGACATGAATAACATGGGCCAAGGGCAGAAACAGGTCGCAGCCCATGATGACACAATAAGCTGTGTGCGTATTCTGGTAGTCAATGGCAAAGATATGCTAGTTACAGGCTCATGGGACAAAACGATCCGGTACTGGGATCTCACATCTTCGACCCCTCAGGCCCAAGTCACAGTTGCAGAACGGGTCTACACGATGGACACAAAAAATAATCTACTTGTAGTTGGTACTGCAGATCGCTGGATTGAGGTTTTTGACGTCAGCAGCAACCCATCAGTTCCCGTCAAAAAGCTCCAGAGTCCGCTGAAATGGCAGACACGGGTTGTGTCGTGCTTCAATGATGCCTCGGGTTATGCAGTCGGAAGTATCGAAGGCCGATGTGCGATACAATATGTTAAGGATAGTGACAGCGGGTATGTCTCTCCACCAAAGAACCCTGCTTACGACGACATGTGCTAATCTGTACTACACACAGCTCGAACTTCTCCTTCAAGTGCCACCGGCAGAACGATACAAACAATCGAGACGTTGCCAAGGTGTATTCTGTCAACTGCATCTCATTTCACCCTGTACACGGCACATTCAGCACTGCGGGTGCCGATGGGACTTTCCATTTTTGGGACAAAGATGCCAAGCATCGTTTGAAGGGCTATCCAGAAGTCGGTGGTACAATCAGCGCGACAGCGTTCAACCGGAATGGAGAGATCTTCGCGTATGCAGTCAGTTATGACTGGAGTCAAGGGTTTCAAGGAAACAATCCGAACTACCCGAACAAGATCATGCTGCATCCTGTCGGTGCGGATGAGTGCAAACCACGACCCGGGAGCAAGAAGCGATAGTAAAGGATATCTTGTGGCTGAGACATCAAAAAAATCGAACCAGTTGACTAATATCGATCCAATGAATGGCATGGCGTTATGGGTGTATAGTATATATAGGATGTTTCGCGAGCATTTCGAAATGTTCTGGCGGATTTGTTGCACGTAGAGCATGGAAAATGGTTCGTACTTAGGACTGCAGGATATCCGACTTATTCGTATATCGCAATGATCACATCCTATGAGGCAATATCCGCCTTGGATTTCAGCAAATCAGATTCCTGCTTATTATTCAACATCACATTCTTATACCTAGTATCGATGCAGCCCCAGTACATCAAGGAGTAATACAAGATAAGACAAGGCTGCTCTGCCCCCAAAAAATTCACTACCCGGTAGAGATGCGCCCAGATTGCCCTTGATAAGCATAGCTCCGTCGTTGCGGATTCTTCCTCTGACACACCTCTTCACTCCTGCAGAGTCATCAGTTGGTCAAATAGTACTGGGCCAAGCTGATGATTAATCCTTTGCGGTGACTTGTGGTTTCTTAAACGTCTTATAGTATGCTGAACTCAAACGACTTTAGGAAGGTCAACTGAGTACTATTGCCTCAAGTCCTGCTGGAATAAAAAGTGCGAGGTATCTAATTCTATTTACACGTAGCAAAATCATATATTGATAAGCAGCGACAAGCAGCGTGATTGCCAAATATAATTCTGTCTTCGGAATCCGCCTCTGACTTCCATTTCCTTCGTTTGAGCACCCTCTAGTCAAATCTTACTGCTTGGTTAATGAGAAGCCATACTCCTGTCTTTTCACAATGTCGAATCGTTGAGAGTCACCGATGCCCTATCCCAATAGCATCGGAATGAGGTTTTCTACCTGCTACATGGCGATACTCGAGCAGCGTTTACACAATATACAAACTCCTTTGTTCGAAGCCTTAACCGTAGTCAGAGTGATTAACTGTGAGACATTGCACGCAGTCCCCAACATCTTCGAAATCATCACCAACAGACTCCGTCTATACAGATCTTATTGTCTTAATCCAGTCTCATACTTTGTGAACTTAACATTGAGTTGAATATCTAGAGGCACCTGGTTTGCGTAAGGAAGTGAAGAGGCATATGAAGATTCATCACTGTCTCCACGAGATAGTATCTACATCCTCCGGAGTTGAGCCATCCACGCAAAATTTAGACGTCTACAATACCTGCATATCTAAAATCTCCCTTTCCTTCCCAAATACTACCCGGACATGTCTTCCCTCTCCATTCTCTTTTCCCACAAACAAGCCTTTCCTCAGACGCCCCAGATACATTTCGTAACTTGGCATATACCCCTGAATGAACTCCTCAACCTGCTCATCACCCATCCCAGTCCCTTTCGTCTGGATCAATGTATGTTCCTGCTGCGATCTCCACATATACACATTCTCTAGTTTCTCTGTATCCAGATGAATGAAACAATCAAACGAGTCTGGTCCCATAAATGAACGACAATACCTCGTGAGATTCCGGTTCAGCTCCAGCAGATGCTCGATGTGATGCATTGGCAGTGTATTGGTCAGTGACACAGGGCTCTCTGATGCCTCTTTCAGTTTCATGCTGAGATCATCCTCTGAAATCGGCTGAAAGCCCACGCACCACCCCTCGAACACCACGACCTGCACTGCAGACTCAACCACAGGCCACTGCTCCTCTGGCACACGATCGCCTTCACCATCAAACCTGCTTTTATCAAACATGGGGATCCGCACAGGCTCGGTTCCCTTCCTTCCTCCCTTCATCGCATCAAAGAAGCGGCTCGCTAGTTGCTCATCATGGGTTCCTGGCTGGCCTCTCGTGCGAAACAGTCTGTTCTCTGGATTCTCATCCCGTAATCTGATGAGTTGAGCGTGTGTGAGGTAGAAGTCATCGAGTGAGACGGTGATTGCATTGAGATTATGTTCTGTTGATAACAAGGCGACGATCGCGTGAGCCCATGTTGATTTGCCGGAGCCCTGTAAACCGGAAACGCCGATAAAGACTGGTTGGGAGGGGTCAGATGCTACTTTATGCTGAATCTGTGGAAGAAGAAGGTTGAGAACTTTGCAGGCGCTGACTTGGACGACCATTGTGTGGAAATGCTGTTTGTCGTTGTGGAATGATCATGAGGTTTCAGGTCGAATCACGGATGCAGACATCGTGTTGGTGTGGGGTATCGGATTGAATAGTAGCAAATGGGTACCTAGATTTTGAAGTTCAAACATCAACCACTGTGATGCGTAGAGTCATCAGCTTGAAGGTCGTTGGCTCGTCTTAGATATCATCTCCCACAATTCTCATCCGGATCGCTCCCGGAGTTGATGGACTTGACGCTTGAGGCGTTGGGTGTTCCTAAGATACCGGCATTGGGAGACTCCACGAGCTCACACAGTTTAGTTCCGACTATGAACAGCATCTCTCCGTCTCACCGTATTGTCTGTCATACACCAAACTAGTCTTCTGCAGAAGCCAGCTCACAGTCTCGAAAAACTACCTATGCAGCACATATGCGCGCGCATGTCTCAACCTCTAGTTTATCATGTTCGAGCTTCGTCAGTGGGGCATTAACCAAAACAATACCCCACCAAATATACCATGTGTTATATGGTCTTCTTGATCCACACCTCATATATAACTCCTCCGAACATCTCGATCATACCATCGTAGAACAGTGGCAATGTCCCCTGCGACTCCCTCCCGCAAGCATTCCATCGCTTGTATACCTGCAGACGGCATTGGGCCCGAAGTCATTAGTGCAGGCGTCGCCGTCCTGAAAGAACTTGCTGCCCTGGACGGCACATTTGAGCTCATATTCACAAACTACGACTGGAGCTCTGCGACATATAAGAAGAGTGGCAAATATATACCCGATGGCGGCCTTGAGAGTCTCAAGAAGCATGATGCGATTCTATTCGGCGCCGTGGGCGCCCCAGGTACGTTCCGCCCAATTTTCTTTCCTATTTCACACTGCGCTTTCTTCTCGGGACTACAAAATGAGTAGGACGTGTGCGAGTATTGGCCAACACACATAGATGTCCCCGATCATATAAGCCTCTGGGGTCTGCGCCTCGCAATCTGCCAACCACTCCAACAGTACGCGAATGTGCGACCAACGAAGATCTTCCGTGGCACACAGTCTCCACTACGTGCCACGTCCGCCGGTGATCTTGACTGGGTGATTATACGCGAGAACAGCGAGGGTGAATACGCGGGCCAAGGAGGGCGGTCACACGTCGGGCAGCCGTGGGAGACTGCAACTGAAGTAAGCATCTTCACTCGACATGCTGTAACGAGATTACTGGAGTTTGCTTTTGAAATGGCGCGGAAGAGGCCAAAGAAGCATATAATTGTTGTGACGAAGAGTAATGCGCAGCGCAATGGTATGGTCATGTGGGATGAAATCGCGAGTAGTGTGGCAAAGAGATTTCCGGATGTGACAGTGGAAAAGATGTTAGTAGACGCAATGACGTGTAGGATGGTGCTACAGCCGAGCAGTATCGACACTATTGTCGCGACGAATCTGCATGCTGACATCCTGTCCGACCTTGCGGCTGCATTAGCTGGAAGTATCGGTATTGCACCAACGAGTAATTTGGACCCGACAAGGCAGAACCCGAGTATGTTCGAGCCGATCCATGGGAGTGCGTTTGATATCACTGGTAAAGGGATCGCAAATCCGGTGGGTACATTCTGGACGGCGGCAGAGCTGTTGAAATGGCTGGGTGAGGAAGAGGCGGCGGCCAACATGATGGAGTGTGTGGAGAACGTGTGTGAGGCTGGAATTCTGACGAGAGATCTGGGTGGCAAGGCAGAAACGAAAGAAGTTACGGAGGCGGTAATTGCGGAGTTGAGAAGATCATATCTTCTTGCTAAGAAGGATTGAATCCCTTTGAAGTTGCCGGTGTTGTAGACTGTTCATAAGTCCACTGCATTGGATATGCTTTTCACTTGGCCTGATATCTTGACCTCACTGGCGGAAAACCAAGGTAGCTATCAAGTACATTCGCAGCTATAAGGTTTCTTTTGAACAATCAGGGATATCATCAATGGACTTGACTTGGATCTCGTTTCTGCCAGTTGACTTTCTTTGAAGCGCTAAGCTTGTTGGGTAACTAGAGCACGGTCAGCGAAATCAATTGACCGTTATAGGACTTATTTGCACCCCCATTAGGCTCAGACCTGCGCCCGTAGAATGGGTCGACGCGCATATGATCTTCCCAGAACGACTTCCGGTTATAGTTCCAAGAATATTGCATTGGGATTTCAAGCTTGGCGACTGTCTGGAAACGGTATTTGTCTTGATGCCATGGGATTCTGACACATTTCCCAAGCTGTTCGTCCAGATTTCTAAGTAGCTGACTGAAATAGGTATTCGACTTGGTGAACACCATGGCATCCATTTAGCCACATGTCCAAGGTGTCCTCTGGGCCATCAGCTGTCACAATCTCCTTTCCAGGGTCTTTTGGGTCGCAGTATTTGGTACAAGCCTATACTTGCAAACATAGTCACCAGATCGATAGGCGGGTCGGGAGCGTACAGGGGAGTTTCGAGTTGCGTATTATGGAGCTAGTCAAGTCCTGGCTGTAGATCGGTATCCTGGCGCTTTTCCAGTGCCTTGTAGTACTCCTCCTTGCTATCGTATCTCGAACGAAGTTCGAAAATCTCGTTTGTGGTTTTCGCATCGGCAACCTCATGCACAGGAGCTGAATTAAACTCGATGTCTTAAGTCGGAATACTTTTACTTGCGTCGAAGAAGTCACCTTTTACGTTGAACACCAATATAGCAAGTTCTCTGGACTTCAGAATACGATCGTGCGGGCCTGGATCGCCCGATTCAGTACTATGACGAAGTGCAGCAGGATACTCTGTTTGCTTGTGGAACAGCTCGGTCTGGCTCAGGTGTGCTGGCAGGTCGTGCTCAACCTCGAAAACACCCCCGAGGAGTCCTTAGTGCGAGCGTGTGTACCTAGGCTAGATTAAAGGTCTGATGAAGGACTTATATAAATTGATGAAGTTACCTCCAAACGCATGACAACATTTATTCTATTGCCCCTATGGCATCTGATTGATCTTTTCGGCAACGGCTTGAACCTGCTCTTCATCTGCTGGTATCTTGGTAACGCCATTGGCGTTCCAGTGGATGTACCTCCTGCTTCGTAAATTTGGCATACTGAGTATTTAGTTTGGAGAATCCTTGCCCGCCATAAGATGACTGAGGCAATGGAGCTATCATAGCTCTTAACAATGTGGACGACTCGGGGCCGTTGACTTATTAAGCCCACTGATGTCAGTACTCAGACGAAGACCAGCAAGACTAGTCTTGCAGACTACCACTCACCTGCAGATGGCTTTTCACTAATCTACGATTGGCTCTAATGGCAAATGTAAATGTTGATACATTTCATCTCAGGGAACACGCATCTTTCTGTAGCAGACGGCGACCGGTCTTGCGTGATCTTTAGGCCATCGCTAAAAGTCTCACTAGATAGATGTCTTTCTCGTTGCGCGAAGGACAGATTGAACTTTGCACACTCCATAAATTTAGCTCAGCACTGCATCCGTGTATAATTCCGATACGATTGACGCGCACCAACGTCTAGACGTTGTAGAAGTCGCTCGGCGCTAGTGATCCATGGCCTTTACGAAGCCACCTGGTGGAACGTCCGCACCGAACATCTGTTACAACACACCACCAACATGGCCCTGCACGTTTAGACCATCCCCCGAACCATGCCCTGCCATTCATGCTACATCTAACTACAGCATCTTTCTCCTACAATGGCGACAGCTAACACTTCAGAACCAGTACAAAACTCTATAGGTCAGAATTCGTTTCGAAACGCAGCTCAAGGCTGACAACGCCATGTCCACCTCAACTAACATGATACCAGCTTCAATCTCGAAGGTGAAGAAGAATAAGAAAAAGAAAAAGGCTCCTGCAGCCAGAGTAGAACCCGAGTCTCAAAGCTCAGAAGTCAATGGAGCGCCAGACCATGTTGATGTGGATGACGTGGAGGATGGAGAAGAAGAGCCTGAGACACCCGTGGTAAGGCTACCTGCGCGGCTTGAAAGAGCTACATGAGCTGACCAGACCGTCGACTCAATCACATCGAATAGAGACAGAAGACAAGGAATTGGTCGTCGCGGAACCTGCACTATCCAAAGACACTACGACAAATGGACACACAAGCCGACAAGCCTTCGTCCGGTCCCGGTCCAGCCCCGAGGATCTATCTGACGATACGTCTGAGCGCTTGGATGCTCTAGCCAAAGAGCGCGACAACCTTCGACTCGAGGTTACAGAATTGCGGAAGTCCTTAGAATCGATACAGTCGAAGCATGAGGAGGAAACCTCCGGGTTGAAAGAGGAATTGGAGGAGACACAAAGTGGCAAAGAGCATGCCGAGACGCAATACCGCAATTTGCTTGGAAAGGTCAACACAATTAGGTCACAGCTTGGTGATCGCCTAAAGCAAGATGCTGTATATATTCAGAGTTCCTATGCATAGCTCGATCATACTAATGAAGCAACAGGAGGAGCTCGGTATTAAACAAACGCGGATAGAAGAGCTTGAGGAACAGAATCGCGACATGAAGGAGATTAACGAATCCTTAGAGGAGGACGTTCAACAGTTGCGCAAATCCAACGAACAGCAAGCTTCAGAGATCTCAAGCTTGAGGAGTCGTTCGAGCGTGTCACAACAGAACTGGGTGCAAGAGCGAGACGAGTTGATACAGAGGGAGGCGTACGCCAGGGAGGAGTTCGAAAACGCACGTCAAGCGATGCAGGATTGGGAAGTGCTAGCCATGGAAGAGCGGTCCTTGCGAGAAAATCTTAGTGAGAAGATTTCCGACCTTGAGGAGCAGCTTGTCAGCATGCAAGACGCCTACCAAAGCGTAACGGCAGATCGGGACGCAAAGGTGTCAACCTTGGATACTCTGCAGAGGCGCGTACAGGAGGAGCACGACGGTAAGATTGCACACCTTAGATACTGTAACACCACTCATGCCTGGCATAGCACGGAAGAAAGAGCTTAGAGAGCTCGTTGAAAGATCAGAGACTCAACTTGAGGAATTGCGCAAGAAGTTCCAATCTGCCGAGACAACGGCAGCGGAAGCCACCAGCAAGTTCGAGACTGCCCAGAAAGAGCTGGAGCGGACATCCGAATTCGAAGCACAAGTGAAGGAGAAGAATCTTTTGATTGGCAAGCTCCGACACGAAGCAGTGATTCTTAATGATCATCTCAGGAAGGCTCTACGTTTGCTACGGAAAGGCAAACCTGAAGATAATATAGATCGGTCTGCTGTACAAACATTCGCGATTGAGTCGCGCTAATTTTTTTAGGAACATCGTTACAAATCATTTCCTCCACTTCCTTGCCCTCGACAGATCCGACCCAAAGAAGTTCCAAATCCTCCAGCTTATCGCTGCTCTTCTCAACTGGAGCGATGATCAACGCGAGCAGGCGGGTTTATCACGACCAGGCGGCTCTAATGTAAACCTTCGCATTCCCGTATCACCTTTCCGTCGCACACCCAGCACGCCAAGTCTTGGTACTGATACGATGCTCACGACAGAGAGCAGCTCCGCCAAAGAAAGCTTAGCGGAACTATGGAGCAACTTTTTGGAACAGGAGGCAGCGGCAGGTCAAGCTGAGGTCAAGGGAAGTCCATTGATGAGCCGTCGAGAAAGTGCTGCAAGCCCTGGGAACGATTCAGACCTTCAGAAGGGAAAGGAGCGAGCAGTCAGTCATTCAGGACTAGGCATATCGTAGCATGCGTTTCGGTTCTTTGCATGGTAACCCATTTAGCACTGTGGAAATTTCGTGTTCGATTCATGATTACCAGCTTGTACTATACTAGACCATACACAGTACATAATTGTACATCTGACACAGATCTGCTCGCGTTGATTTGCCAAGATCCATCAATTCGTAGGGTTTGAGTTTCCCCTTCCTCGTTGCCGGACCCTGCATCACCAGGGCACGTTCCCCACACTCAACCTTTGCTGCTGCAGGCAGACGTTCTAACAAGCCCACCCTTCTCAAATGCCATTGTGCTCGCACATCCGACCCCTTTTGTCCCTTATACATCCCAGAGCATTCGTAAGAGTCCCTCGGTACACATATATCTTACCTCGTCTTTACACAATGGCGCCCAGCCCTAACACCCAAGCCATCGAGAAAAACCGACCCATCGTAATCAGCGGCCCCAGCGGCGCCGGTAAAAGCACAATCCTCAAGAAACTCTTCACCGAATTTCCCGATAAATTCGGCTTCAGCGTGAGTCGTACGTGTAATTCCTGCATACGTCGCCCACCAGCATCCCGCAATCCAGCATATATTGACAAACCTAACCCCAAGACACGACACGTTCCCCACGCCCCGGCGAACTTGACGGCCGTGAATACCACTTTACAAGCCCGGAAACATTCTTGCAGATGGTCTCCGACGATGCTTTCATCGAGCATGCGCAATTCGGCGGGAACCGGTATGGCACCAGTATAGCGGCCGTCGAAAGTATTGCATCTACCGGGCGCATCTGCATACTAGACATTGAGCTCGAGGGCGTGAAGCAAGTTGCGAGCCACAAGACGTTTCCGCGGCCTTTCTTTTTGTTCTTGGCCCCACCGAGTCTGGATGTTTTAGAGGAGAGGTTGAGGGCGAGAGCGACGGATAATGAAGACGCGATTCAGAAGAGACTGGCGCAGGCAAAAGTCGAGATGGACTTCGCGGAGAGAGGGGAAATACATGATCAGGTCGTAGTGAATGAGGATTTGGAGAAGGCGTATAATGAGGTCAGGAGGTTTGTGGAGGAACGGGTAGGAGTGTAGGCCTGTGCATGATTGAATAATGTATGATACCACAGTCGTTTAGACGTTCAAATAAACATTGCACACAAAACGTGAGATATCAAAGGCTTAAGGCGGGATATAATGCGCTCTCATATTATCATAGCTCTACTCCAATAAGGGTACTAAGAAATTATAGGTAGTAAAGAGAAGCTGCCCAGCGCTAATTTTAATCCGACGCATCAGATCTGTAGGTAATAAAATAATCTTCGAAGTGAGTAGGCTTGTCCGTCCTGACTGAAGTACACCCTGGCTCCCAACTCTCCTGTTCATATTGGAGAAGCTGCATATGTGGACACCAAACCCGTCCTCTTGTTGCTAAAGATCCATAGAGTCACAATCCCACCATATCAGCCTCTACCGACAACTGCTTCCTCAATCGTCCGTCTTAATATCCGTTCATGGTCATCCTCTGGCTATTCCTGCTGAGCTCACGGTCAGCAGCAGGAGAGATAGGCCTGCTCCCATGTCCAGCAGCAGAGCTCTCCTTAAGCGCGAGAAGCTGTTTAGCACGGAAGGACTCGTAGTGGATCTGCGAGGTTGTTTCGATAAGGTCTTGAAGGTGGGTGCGCGTAAGGAAGTTTCGTAGATAGACGAATTCGCAGTGGTTTTCATCCTCAACTATGCTATGGTTAGCCCTCGGTAGTAGATATATAGTTGGTAGTAGATTACCATTGATAACGCCCCATCGGTTTTGACGGCCGCGCACCTGCTTGCCGTTGACGACAATGGTCTTCTCAGATCCAACAACGGCAAAAGGGATGATACTCTGAATATCTGTCAGATACTGATAGTCTCTGGACATGTCGACATATAACTGACCTTGATTTGCGCGTTCAGAGCAACCTCTTCTTGGTCAAGCTCATCGTTGTCGTATGGGTACATCCGAAGGTTGTGGAAAGCAAACTCCTCCTTTATCCTTTCCTTGAAGGCAGCGCGCTCTTCCAATGTTAAAGTATCGCTCTTGGCGATAACTGGAACCACGTTGACAAACTCTGACAGCTTCTTCAAGACGACAATGTCGATGGGCTTGAGAGCATGTCCTGATGGCTGGATGAAGAACAAGCAGCAATGAATGCGGGTATCCTGGAGATATCGCTCACGCTGAGCGGTCAATTCCTTGCGCAGGTATGCGCTGTGTTGATCTTTGATGTACTTGACGATCGGGTCCCAGCAGCGGTCGTTATTGATGAGGTCGCCATAACCCGGGGTATCGACAATGTTCAGTCTCAGACGTACACCGTTCTCTTCAATGATATGAGAAACAGACTGAATTTCGGTGGTGCTACGAATGGGCTCGTCGGGCACGAGACGGCCCTTGCTGTCCATCAAGTGCGAAGCGAAGATGGTGTTGATTAGGGTGGATTTGCCGAGACCAGTTTGACCTTATATGACCATTAATTCCATGTTGATAGAACACAAATATGAGATTCCATACCAACGCAGATGACATTGAACTGGAAACCGCGCTTCAAGAGCTTCTTCTCAATCTGCTGCGTGATGCTATCGAAACCGACATGGCTCTTTGGGTAGACTGACGGTTGCTGTTGGTTCATGAGGGTGGCCATATTGAGATATCTGCCTTTGCAGTCGACGATATAGTGACGATCGGAAAGGTAGACAGAAAAAGAGGCGGTATGGACGGTCGCACAATTGATGTTGTGGTGAGGAGAACAATTCAGGGTCGCTGGCCAAAAAGTTGGAGTCGTAGATGGGGAAAGGGGCAGCTGCGACGCGATCCCGGAAGGGGAAAGGTCGCCGCAAAAGCCATAGCTTCACATTTTGGTCTGGCGTGCATGCAAGGACTGCAACTGTTTTCTACTCTACTATCACCAACCTCACTAACCACCCGGCGAGAGTACCTCTTGAGTCCTCTGTTATCATGGCACTTCGCCAATTGTCATCGCCATCGATGCTGGAGAGCCTAAATGCGGCCATTAACGGACCTATGCGTGCTTCCTTTGCACAACCTCTATGGCGACCTTTACCACAAATTCTTCCTCCTATCCGGATACCACTCGCACTCACCGGAATTTTCAGTATACCATCTATACTTGAGGGTATATGGGAGTCTATACTACGTGCGGTTCCCAAAAAGAAGACCTCGTACAGGAAAAAGAGACAGCGACTATTAGCTGGCAAGGCATTGAAGGATATCACTGAGCTGAATCGGTGCTCAGCTTGCGGTAGGGTGAAGCGAGCACATATCCTTTGCGCATTCTGCGTTCAATGTAAGTGGGCCTAGAATAAGACTTGGTCTAGACTTACCTTAACGCCAGCAATCATATCGAGTCGCGCGAGAAACCTCACAAAAAATATTTGGAGCCTTAAGCCTCTATCTTCAAAGCACAAGTGGGATCAGAAACCGAAAAAATTGAATATGGATGTAGATGTAGATGTCCAGTCAGTCGTCTCGACAAATGCGAAGGAAGTGAATGTCCGACCAGCTTCCACGACAATGAAGGTAGCCCGAGCCCAAGCTCGATCAGCTTCATCTTCTACTAAAGCCAAGGCCAAATGATTATATGTGACCCATGGATGTAGAATGTAAATACAAAGCATTGCGGGAGTTTTACGGATATCGGTACGGAAGGACATTCCCTTCATGGGACGCAAGACACAAGTGCCCTCACCGATGTAGAAATTGTACAATTATAACAATATCCTAGCTTGGCCCGTGTTTGAATGATTGCAGCTCGCTTTCGCTCGTGCATCGTGCGTCATGATATCCATGAATCAAGACTTCATCCCGCAATACTGACAACCCCTCCACCACACCTAAACTTTCTCCGCTGTACGCGAACCTACCCAACCTTCTACCCAGTGTCACAAACGTGGTGAAGTGCTGCAGTTGCTCGGCATGGTATGCACTGACTATATGAGACCATGATATTTCACTGATCTCTCTTTCAGTCGAAACAGTACCTCACCCTCCGAACGATTGAAGACGGTGCGCGACGCCCTGTTTTCACCCTCGCAACAGCACCAACGCGAGACCTCGAACTGACGATTCTCTTGCAGCTCACGCTACAGACATCTTTGCGATTGCACCGACTAAAACCCATCTCATCACGGCAAGCGGTGGTTCCAGCTTACGCGTTTATGACACCCAATCGCCCGATATCCCACTCGTACAAGAGCTCAAGGGAGCACACAAGCTAGGATGTCACCACCTGGCAACCAGTAAGAATGGCAAGAAAGCGGCGAGTGCTGGATTTGAGGGTAAAGTCAAGGTATGGGTTGCTGGCGAAGGGAGCGAGTGGGTAGAGGCTGGCGAGATCGTAGGTTTGTCTCTCGAGCTTCGTGCGCTGCTTGCTTGAAGGAGATTCATCGGATATAGCACTATTATCTTATGCCTTGGTCTCTTATGGAGGCAACAAATACTGATGCACGCGGTAGATTCGAATAAGGCGGGCGAAATATGGGCAGTTGCGCTCAGCGAAGACGGCAGTTATCTGGCCAGTACAACGTACGATGGGCGTATCAATGTGTGGGATCTCAAGACAGAAGGTATGCCAAAGATAAGGGAATACGAAACGAAGGGCAGCTTTGGCATGTGCGTAGATCTGGTTCGTCACCTCTGCTACTTGGTCGATCTTTGCAGGTGCTAATGAAATCAGTCTATTGATGGTCGATTCACAGCTTCAGGTCATGAAAATGGAGGTGCATACATTTTCAATAATGACTCTGGGAGAATGCTTCACTCGCTTCCAGGCAAGTAACTCCCTATCAGATCTTGATAACTGTGCTGATGTCCAGCAGGTCTTGTCAAACCTATTCGCTCTGTAGCATTCTCACCTCTAGGTACGCTTCTCGCTGCTGCTGGAGACGCCCGAATTATCGCCCTCTACGATGTAGCCTCTGGTGAGCAAGTCGCTAACCTTTCTGGCCATGGCGCGTGGATCTTCAGTCTGAGTTGGAACGAAACAGGCGAGTATCTCTTGAGTGGGTAAGCATGATCTCAAAGCACCTTATAGGTCACCTTGATATTTACCGTTCTTAGAGCCTCGGACGGTAGATCAAAGGTATGGTCTACAGATACGAGACAATGCGTCGCAACACATTCCGAGAGCGACCAAACCATATGGTCTGTCACCTGGTTGCCGAAAACTGCTAGGAGCGAGATGTTCGTAACAGCCGGAGCAAGTAGGGGGATTTCTCTATACCGCGAAGCTACCGGAGGCTGAGAGTCTACTCCGGCTCGACACAATACCAACCAGGAGATGATCTTGAAGTGGTCGATGTTGCTGGCCATCTAAACAGACAAATCAGGCTTCGTCCGATATGATCTCTGAACACCCGCAGCAACGCCAGCATCAAGAATGCTGAACTTGCGATGTATTACGACCAAGACGAAAAAGTCGCGTGTCTGAAGGACCTTGCATTAAGAACAGAGAGTATATAAGTAAATCAATCATCACAGCTTCACAGAACACACCACGTCCGAAATCCTATCAACATTAACCTAGTACTCCCTACGGGAACATGGGTATGCCATTCTCAGCTTGTAGTACCTAGCTGTCAGACCGCGTTATTCTAGGTTTTCGCGAAAGCGCAACTCACGCATCCACATACACAGCCGAAGCAGCTAACCGATGTTGTAAGGGCCTAGAATACCAATCTTAATCGCCATGCTGATAGAAAATCTCGAAGTTGATGCATAACTGTGCACGGTGACAGACATGTGTTGTGTTGAGTCCACCGCTCCCCAACGTATAGCGCCATATGGAAACTCGAGCGTTTAACGGGGGTATCCAAGTCTATACAGTCATTACCCGACGATAAAGTTACAGACTCAAGTATCGTCAATACCAACCTATCACTCGACGTTCATACTCTGACTCAGCTTGGAGGAGTGATCATTCTCCTAGCCCCGTGTTGCATTCCCTGCACTGTATCCCATAACTGAACACCGTCAACTTTCTTCCTTCTTCCAAGTCTGCATGTCGAGCCTCTTCGTATCTCTTCAACACGATCCCAGACATCGAGCGCATAGCACTAACAGATCGAAAGCACTAAATACCTATGCGAGAACGACTTGTAGCCAACACAGCTAGATGTACAATGGTCAGGCAAAGCTTAGGATTTCTTGGATGCAGAAAAATGCTTGCGAGTCGGAGGAGTGTCGTACGAAGCATCGAGGGGGCGGTGGCGAGGGTTAAGAGGATAATGCTGTTGGTGAGGGTTAAGAGGATAACGCTGTTGGTAGGCGCTCCACCCGCATCCGGGAGATCCCCAATAAGGGATCTTTGAATCTTAGCAATACAACGAGGCGGCTCTACATGGACGAAACGAAGAGACGGTGATCTATATCGGCGATGATTTCATCAATCTTATGAACAGGAGGAGCACAAGACCTGGGGTGCTGCCCTCGTCCAAACACATCGTTAAGATATCAAGTAGTCATGCCTGAGGGATGCTCCGCATATGCCCAAGACGAACTGCACCCACCACCTCCATCCCCAGAGCTTCAGAACTAGGGTGATAGAACAGCTAGACAGATTGAACCCGTGTAATCTTGTGCCTGAGAACCTCTTTTTGCAAATACATGCGATGATGCGTCATTGTTGGCGAACGCGAAAGGTCACAGCCGCACTTCTCGCTAGCCTCTCTGTCTTGTGAGTTCATAGGCACAGATCGCTGTGACATGGAAGAAAGCTAGCCTCCATGCGGTAAAGTACGCCTTAGTCTGATACTTATCTTCTCTACAGCAATATATTGTACCAGTACACTAGGGCAAATACCAAGTCATGATGTTGTCTGAGTATAATGGCGGCGAGTCTGCCTATAAGCCTGATGAGACTGCCGAGCCTAATGAGAGCGAGTCCGGCTGTGTTGATGATCGGCAGTCCTAATGATGAGTTTGACGGGCCTGGTGATAAGTAGTATCCCGAGGCTGACGAGGGCGGTCTAGAGCACGCAAGAGGGTGACAGTCATCGCTGGATACATGACCGGTATACGAACGTGTTGATATGATGTCTCGAAGTGAGAAAAAGGCTGAAAGACACAGATGCTACAGAATGCGTACTATTTTGATTAGTCGATAGCGAATGACAGAAAGGAGAGAGAAGGATCATCTATGTTCAGGTTGTCACCTTTGTGTTTCAAGTGTGAGTTTATCATTGTCCGGTCTTGGACGTATTGCGCCTTTCTAACAATAGATTCTCCCGGTCATAAAGATATATATCCGTCTTGTCTTGGATGTATCGCGAGAAAGTACGCATCAACGACATCTCCCCAGTGACTCACATCTCGGATAAAGCTTATACAGGATAGTAACTGTACATTTGAGTCTGCTAGGCCAGCCATAAAAGACATAAGCACCTGAGAACTCAAGAGTTTCCATGTATTTGACAAACACTGCTGAGTCTATGATTGGTGGCTATACCAGATTCTGCTGAGTTATCTACGTCTATATATTGAGCATATTATCATGGAAGAACCACGAGAATCTCAACTTTCTAGAGGTAAATATGGTCCTAGCTCTAGACGGAACTATCTTAGGCGTGGATATCACACGAAAAGAGCACTGCTTGGCTCCGGTCAAATTGGGTATCTTTCAGGTCGTACCAAGAAGTTACGCATGTGTAACTTTCTAGATCTTTCTTTCCACTGAATGGGGCATATAGGCCACATTCTCTAAGTCATGAGGACCTTCTTCTTTCTAGTACGTACTAGTATTCTTTATTGGCTCAGAACAGCCATATATCCTACAGTCAAGAGTAAATTGAGGGCCATGGATCTCGCAGAACTGCTTCTCCTTCCTGAGACCTACCACTATTCGACGTCCTTCTGTTCGTAGAACGGCCGTAGCACGTAACTGTGTTCACACAACCACCATCAGTCTTATGCAAGAAATCGTCGTACACGCAAAGACACAATGCATAAACCACTTTTGTATTTCTACAGCTCTCCATCTGCATCTGCTGCCAGCACTATTCGGGGGGTTCATAACCCCGACAAGCCATCAAACAAGCACCCACCCCCTCCCGCAAACACCCCCTTCCTCTACCTCCAAACAGCTTCATCCCCCCCTTCTCCCTCCCTCACGCCCGCACCGGATATCTCCCCTCCACCAGCTCCCTCGCCTCCACCTCCCCTTCCTCCAGCCCACCAAGCATCCACATCCTCTCCCTCAACCCCTTGTTCTCCGCCCACGTCTTGCGATGCTCCGTGCACACCTCCCGCACCATGCTCACCACTCTCTCGTCTTCCAGGGCCTGAACGGCCGCTATGTCGGCCCTTGACTGGCCGAGCGCCTCTTCCCGGGTGATGTTGAAGAGGGGACCCTCTCGGAGCGGGACGTCGGGGGCTGGGAAGGGTGGGAAGACGGGGAGGGGGTCCTCGTTGGTGGTGGTGGTGGTGGTGGTGGTGGAGGCACGTGTGCGGCGGCGTTTGGCGGCCGGCTGGTGGGTGTCAGAATGAAGCTTTTGAAGGGTAATATAGAATAAGTTGTGTGTGGAGATGAGTCTACAAAGGGGGTTTAGACACGTAGGAAGAGAGGGACGAAGGTGGATGCACGTGAGATGTATATGAAGGTAGGCTTACATTCTCGCTCTCGGAGCCCTCTTCGGGCTGCTGCTGGTCCAGCTGAACCTCCTCGTCTCCCACTGGGAGCTCAGGATTCAGGGCTTCTGCGACCCTGCGATAGTTCTATATGCTGTTAGACTTGTTGTAAACGGGATGCAGCCAACAAGAAGGCGACAATATTCCTTGCAAGCCGCGCTGGATTCAGTCTCCTGGCAGGGGAAGAACGCCGAAAGAGACGTCTGGGTCCGCGCAATCAAGGCAGTACACGAGGGATCAAACCGACATCAAACGTGTGCTGGACTCCATCTCTGAAGCCAGCGGTATGGCCAGATTGCCATTCCAGGGTCCTGCCGGCGTCGAAAGCCGCCCGGCTGTGCTTCTCGATCAGGTCCTTGACCGTCTCGCAGGTGAAGGTGACGGTGAACGGATCGTGCAGGTTTGCACCCGCATTGACGGTTCCATGGGTGACAATGTCCGTGCGGATGTTTGTGCCGTGGACCTCCATGAAGTTATCCATAATGTGACTGTATTCGTCACGGACGTACGGCTGTAGTGCTTCTTGCACGTCACCTTCGTTCTCCGCGCCGTTACCTTCGCCACGATTGCGTGCTTCGGCCTCGAGATCTACAAGTCTGGCCTTGTACGCGATATTGAGCGCTTTCGACACTCTCTCGTAGGTGAGCAGCCACAACAGCGCCTGGCGCAGAAAGTCCTGCGGTTGACTCTCGATCCAACCAGGCTGGGTCCACGTATCAGTGTATAGGAAGGCGTGCATGGGAACATTCGACATGGGATTGTGTAGTGTAATCCTGGTGGCATTGCGTGTGAGCGACGCCTGACGACCACCAGCTGAAGAAGGACCAGCGTCCTCCGGGCCTGTCTCCGGTCTACCGGCATTTCGAGATCTTGTTGAACGGGGAGCTGTGGTGCTAGTTGTACCGTCTTGAGGCGTGGCAGATTGGTCGGAGGCCAACCGCTTGCGCATGGTAGACTTGAGCATAGAAGAAGCCATAGCGAATATGATGAACAAAGAAGGTCTTCTGACGTAAATTTAAAGGTAAAGGAGCTCGGTATTGAAGGTTGAAAGTTGTGTCGAAATTATGTGCGGTGTCGATGTAAGTCCTGAGTTCGGATGGAGGAAAAGAGGTACGTCGAAGGTTAAATAGGGAAAAACGGAGTGAACCAGTAGCGTGAGACAAGTCTGTTCGGTTGCAAAAGTGAACGAAAATTCTGTCAGTGCCGTTGAAAAGTGAATGACATCGCTGGACACTTCGTGGAATATCGAGAGGGAGTCAACAGTGGCACACGTGGTAGTCACCCCTGAAAACTTGAGCGAAGAACCTACGTTGGGGATCATCTGTGGCTCAGGGGCCATCGAGAAGTGAAAACAGATAAGAATTGAATAGGAAAAAAAGTGTTGAACTTGATATTTCTTTGAAACTCACATCAATGGTGTACCGAGCAAGGAGTCGTAACATAAAAACAGATGTCACAAATATTCCCTGACTGACAAAAGGCCGTCATCCTGCATAACGACGAATAAAATGGGTATCTATACTCCCGGCAAGCTCTATACTTATTTGTGTACTGGTTCGCCGTTCTCGTCAATCAGATGCTCGTCAATTTTGATTGGGCCCTCGCCCACACCCGTCAAGATGACCCTACTAATACCATTCTGTAGCGCTCCGGCGCTCTTCTCGTCGAAGTTCGCAGCACCAGTCGAGTTCACTTCGACTGCAGCGCCCCTTTCACCAGCCCAGCCGTCCTTTGACTCAAGCAGAGCCTTGAACGCACCAGCGACCTCCTTCTCATCCTTCTGCAAGTAGTAAACAACAGCATTCGGACCAGCGTCGAAGGTGTAAGCAGCAATAATCTTGCCTGCAGCCTGGTTGATAGCATTGACAGCCGTGATGGCGGCCCTAGAGACATCGTTCAGGTAGAAGATTGGTGGCTCTGTGTCCAGGCACGTAGCATGGAAGCTATTGCTGTCCTTCATAGTCAACCTCGCAAATGCCTCAAAGTCTTTCTTCTGGATCGCCTCTGTCATCTCCTTCATTCGCTTCGGCACAGTGTCGCGTGCACGCTCGGCGAACAATGTGCTCGTGGCAACAGTCGTCTGCATACCCGTCGTGCTGCTCACGCCCTTCTTCTCGGCGCTCACAACGAGGATGCAGGCGCGCATCTCCGGCCAGTGCGACGCGGGCGCAACTTCATATGCAACACTGTCGGAGCCGTCGTCCTTGGTGCCCATCTCCCAGGCTGCATAACCGCCGAAGAGACTGCGACATGCCGAGCCAGATCCTTGTCTTGCGATCCTGGACAGATCAGTAGGGTTGGATGGGAGCTCGTAGAGGTTGGCGATGGCACGGACGAGGGCTGCGAAGCCAGCAGCACTGCTCGCAAGACCAGCGGCCGTAGGGAAGTTGTTCTCGGAGACGATCTTGAGGGGGTAGGACGAGAGAGGAGGGAGAGATGAATCCTTGCTCTCGAGGTCTTTCCTCAGAGCTCGGAGTTCCCTGAAGCAAGCCTGGGTACGGGCTCCAGTCACGTCTTGAGGAGCGCCGTTGAGGACGAGGACATCTTCGGCGGGGTATTTTGCACTGCAGGAGGCAGTGGTATGGGTCCGGAGATCGTTCTGAGCGAGGGTGACGGATAGAGAGGAATTTGTAGGTAGGTTGAGCTTCGCGTCACGTTTGCCCCAGTATCTGAAATGATCAGCTCACAACGAATAGTCATTGTGGAGGACAGACTCACTTAATCACCGCAATGTTTACAGGGGCAGTGGTGCTGGCCCGATAGATCTTCTGGTCGGTCATGATTGCTCGATTGAAATTTCTGTGTGTATCACTTTGAATGGAAAAAGGTACACAAGTAAGAAGAAGGATCTGAATTTTAGGACTTTAAACAACAATTGGCGTTTCCACAGCCGGGCATATCGAATAGAAGAAGCCCGCTCGGCCACCGTGGGGTTTGTCTCGTTTGGGCCGTCGATCGGGTGGTGCTCGGTGGTGCCACATTTCGGAAGCACCAGCCACACGCACGGGCCAGTCCATCTTTTTATCAAGCCATCATCCTCATCCTGAGCCTCATTTGGAAACAAACGCCGAGTTGAACCCCCGAGATCACCAATTCTCTTCTCGACGTTACATCTGCCACCATGGGCAACGGCCAGTCGACGCCCGAAGCCAAACCATCAGTAGCAACGTCCACATCCGCAGACGTCTGCCCAGTCGACCACAAGTCTCGAGAAGCATGGCTCGAGAAAGCCCGCATGGCAGAAGCCTCGAAACACCACACCACTCCCACACCCACATCCACACCATCACCCCTCGGCGCACCCAGCACGTGCGACTCCTCCAATCTCGCCTCCGACACGCCCAAACCCCAAAGCACAACCTCCAAGATCCTCTCCAGCGTCGGCCTCTCCACCCACCGCGAAGTCAGCACCATCCCACGCGCACCGCCCGGCGTAGCACCCGCAGCACCCAAGAACTCTGAACAACAACAGCAACAAGAACAACACACCACCCCCGACTCAGAACCAGCAGACGCGCACAAGAAAGAGACAAACTGGATCTACCCGTCGCCCAAGATGTTCTACGAGGCCATGAAGCGCAAGAAGCACAGCCCAGAGCCCGCGACCATGGACGCCATCGTGCCGATCCACAACGCCGTCAACGAGCGCGTGTGGACCGAGATCAAGACGTGGGAGCACGGCTGGGGCACGGATGCGTGCGAGGGCCCGTTTGGCGGGACGTTTCTCGAGTCGTTCCATGGCATGGGCGACCAGCTCTCGCCGAAAGCGCGAGTGAACAGCTGGCTCGGGTACGCGAAGCCGTTTGATCGGCACGAGTGGGTGATTAATCGGTGTGGGCGGCGAGTGGAGTATCTGATTGATTTCTATGCCGGGCGCGACGAGGGAGTGCCGGGGAAGAGTCTGAATTTCTATCTTGATGTACGGCCGAAGTTGAATAGCTGGGAGGGTTGGGCGATGAGGGGGGCGCGGGTGCTGGGCTTGAGATTCGAGAAGGAGAAAGGGGCGACAGGGAATAAATACGCGTCGAATAAGTAGATGAGAGAGAGAGAAAGAAGGAGGTTGTATATATCGACGATGGAAGTGTTGTATTAACATGTAACATATCAAATGATCCAGGTTCTACATTCTATCAATATCCGCTACTCTGACCATGTAAACTCTTCCCCTGAGGTAGCGTCATGGAAGCTGTTTTAGGGAGAGTAATCCGACACGCTAAATCAAAATCACTCACGTATGTTATGCACTACTGAATTGCTCGCAATGATTAATGCCATACCGAAAAGCTCATAGACCGGGAATTTTTCATATACCCAAATCTAGGCCTAAGCGCTATCTGTCTGTCGCGAACATGTAACGCACACCACCCCGATTAAGCTTCAGTAACCAAGCCACAAAGCAGCATTCTACTAGAACTGCTATAATTTACACCCGTCAGCCACCATTAGCCAACAATCCGAGACTGTCATATCCGGACGAGTGTTATCAGCCGTAGAACAACGCCGAGCTGTAATGCAAATGCCTGCGGGCACGCAGCACCCAGGGGAAGAACCCCCGAGCATTATATTATTGTACAAGATGAGAGTGAAAGTGAGAGTCGTGAGGAGAAGTTTCGTTTTCGTAAGAGTGTGAGCGCGCGGGGAAAGGGAAAAAGGTATTGTCAAAACTCTTAGTTTTGCAGGACAGACGTCTAGATTGGTGACGACGTCCCCGCGATACCGAGCATAGATGGGATGGGCTTGCGTTTGGCTTTGACTTGAGCGACGCGTGGTACGCCTTGGATGACGCGAGGCTCTTTCATAAAGCGCTTGTCAAGTTGATCGGGGACTTTGAACGGTGTTGATTAGACATGGCTCGACGCGGCGCGAAGATATAGACTTACTACGGCTGATGACTTCTCGGTAGTCGCCTGGAACACGGCCGTTGGGTGGAGATGCTGCGGCAGAGCGCCACAGGTGATTTGACTTGTCCGAGAGGAAATCGATATCTGTGCCAAATATTAGCGACGCATGTTGATAGAGACAGAGGCGTACTGACTTGATCTGCCGAAAAAGGATGCCTTCCCACGGTTACGTTTCGACAGGATGACCTCGTCAAAAAGACGTACGCTCGGGTTATCGCTCCGCATAGATTCGCGCTCGTGGATGAACTCGTTGAAGGCTGGGGTGAATCAGCATATTGAATGGGACCTTGTAGACAGAACATACCTTGAGTTTGCTGCAGCATGCTCATATATTGAGAGTTTTCGTGTGGCATGCTGCGTAAGAAGCCATTCATATTGAAAGAATACATGAGACCAGACTTCTTCTGAGCCGAGCTCGCAGGCGACATAAACTTTCGGTATGTGTAGAAAAGACTTGCGAAGCAGCGGACAAAGGCCGCACGCACCTGATCTTCATGAAAAGCGACCGGACATACGAGGCTCACTTGTGGAGCACAGCGACTATGGGCTACCATGCCACAGGCAGAACACCTGTAGAGTCCGTCGTCTGACTTCTCATCGCATATGGAGCAATTGGACTTGTCGTCTTTAGGCCGCCATTGTAAGCAATGGCCCTCCACCCATTGGGTCGTGTCAGTGTTCCGTACAGGTTGCATGAGCATGTTTGGCATGATCGTCGATGCAGCTAGAGTAGAAGCAGCATATATCGATGGAGCATACTGGGAAGGAGCTCGAAATTCCGAACTTAGTGACGAAGTTGACAGGCTTGGATTGTGGCCGAGATGAGAAGGTTGACTGGGTCGGCGAAGAGTCGGCACGCGGTCCATGTTGAATGATGAGCTTCTGCGCGACATGGCATCAAAGTGACCTGAGCGTTTCTCGCGAAGATTGGCCTGAAGTGAGTATGCCGAGTCACTTCTCGAGACCGGGGTGGTTGGTATAGGTGGTGGAAACATCGTTGAAGTTGGAGAGCTCCTCGGAGAAGGCGGGGACGCATTTGTTTTTGTTGTGCAACTTGTCGTCGGCCTATCGGACCCACGACTATTTTCTCTTCGCGACTGGAGGAAAGCATTGAAGATGATGGTCTTTGGGCCAGCAGCTGGCATATTGGACCCGAAAGCAGACGAGCTAAGGCCGGCATAGGTCGATAGTGTCGAATTAGGGGCATTTGCAGTGAATACAGCAGTGTTCTCCGAAGTGAACGAGTCATACGGGAATGCTTCCTGAGCATATGCAGGAGGGCCTGTTGGTACGCCGTAACGGATATGATGCGAGGCTGCCAGTTGTAGGATGGACATTAGCTTTCGTCTTTGCTGGCGCGGCAAAGGTGTGGGTGGAATGGTGCTTTCAATCAAGTCGACGTCCAAGTCGACCAGAACAAAGTCATCTTCTGGCAATTCCACGTTTTCATATCGTCGTTCGATGCCTACGATATACGGACATGGCGCATCCAGAGCTTGGATTAAGCGGGCTGGGAGGACTGGGATGAGAATGCTTGCCCACTTGAGTGGATAGAGCAGATTGACCAGAGCTGCCGTTGCCAGATGCAACATTGCTGTGTGCGAGGAGAGAAATATGATACGGGACTCTGATAAGGCATACTCGAATAGAGTGACGATATTGGCGATGGAGAGAGAGCGGAAGAGGGCGAAGAGGTCGGTGTTCCGTGAGCCGGGTAACTCGTTGTTCGCCTCCTTGCGGGCATACAGTCTAAGCTCTCGTACGCCTAATTCGACCTGTGTCAGGCTGGATATGGGACTGAGGGCCTCTGCACATAGGTTGACCACGTAACGTTCCAGTGGCTGCCACATGCCTATTTTTGGTGAGCTTGGTGGAACCCTCAGAACTGCCCCCTGGGTCATTGGCACGACCACGGCCCGAAGCCACTCTTTCCAGAAACTTGTCATGCCTGCCTCTCGGCCTAGGACACCGAATGCGCGAGGTATCCACAAGCCTGTTTCACCGTCTGTAAGACCTTCGATCTTGGAAGCTGCGCCATGCCGAACAGGCCGGAGCAGATCTGTCATGAGTGAGATTTTCTCCTCGACTGCGCTGATGTCGTCTTCAAGATTCTCTCGCTCGTCAGAGCCTGATGGTACTAATGGCAACTGACAAAGTAATTGGGACAACTTGGCGCGTTCTGCAGCCAATCTCTCACCCAGGCTACTTGCAAGCTCTCGTTCCTCTCCCGACATGTTTGCACGCCTCCACTGTTCGCACTGTCTTTCAATTCCCTCTGCTGCTTCGCGTTTGAGTGGAAGCCAGATTGTGAGACAAATGCCATAAAGCTTTGTATTGTCGGCGCTGGTCATAGCAAAGCCATGCCACGTCGAGCGAGGTCGCTCGTCCGAAGACACAACATTGATGTCATCCGGGAAGGCGAACATAGGAACATAATCGGGAAAAGGATTGCGTCTCTTGCCTTCGTCGATCATATCTGTTGACGGATAGCGATCCAGAAGCACGGGCTCGTACCGCCTCTTGAGTGGGTGCATATTCGGTTCGGTTTTGAAGGGTTGAGGGGTTGGAATGACGGAGTTGTAGTTGCTCATTCGTTTAGCAGTTCTCACAGAAGCTACACGTAGTCAGCCAAGTGCCAGACATGAATTATTTTGGAGACACCCAGGTTACAGTAGTAAACAGACTCACATTGCCGATTGACAGAGGAAGCTCTCTTCATGCTGCTCATGCCTGATAGCCGTCGCCGCAGACTGCCTGCGACACTCGACCTCAAGTTATTGACATCTCTATCGTCAGACACGATGCGCTGGGCTCGAGGTCTTGGCTTTGGTGTTTTGGTGGGTGTCACAGCTCCCGACTGAATGGATATTTCGTCCAGAAAGGATTCACGTTCAGAGGCGAATTTCCGCAATGCCTTGTCAAAGTCGGCCTCACTCAGGCCAGTACCACCAACCTGCACGGCCCGTATGGTTGCGCTGCTTCTATTGCTAGCCGTGGCAGTCTGCTCGAGGTTAATCATGCTGCCAATGGACTTTCTGGCATCCCAGCTCATTCGCACAGACTTTCGACGCTCTCCGTTCAGCGTGTCTGCAGCAGAAGGTGGACGCTCTGGACTTGTGTCCAAGGGGGCATCTTCTTCAATGGTGATATCCAGATTGTTCGGCATGGCGACGCCATTGCTTTGAGCTCTTTCATCGTAGACCTGTGTGGACTCAATTCCTGAAATGAAGAAGAAGTCGGCTAGTGGGGCACTGGAGGACTCGGAATCGGAGGCAATTGGAGCCATTGCGGAGATGACGGACAAAGGAGAAATGGGCGATGGCTGATAAGGAGCAAGGGCGAAGAAGCGAAATGAGCGGACGAGCTCCAAGGGCCGAACAGATGAGAGGTGACGGTATCAATCAATTCATCTGAATACCGGAGACCCGCTCGACGGTACCTGTGTAAGGTGTCGTGGCGGACGGGCAGCACAAGTAGTGACGGCTGTGCGAGCCGGAGGAGGTAGATTGGTGCGACAAAAACGGTTGGGATTGTATGTCGGGTGACAAACTGGCTAGCGCTTGGTGACAGGAACAGGATTAGGGCAGAGGCGCTGGTAAGGCTTTGCAGAAGACGTATCGGCGGTGTGACAGTAAGGGATGTGGTGGTGCGGTGAGAAGTATAGAAGAGCGTTGTGGTGTGGTGTGGTGTCTTGGTTTGGTTTGAGGGTTAGGGCGAGGGCGAGGGCGAGGGCGAGGGCGGAGAGAGAGGTTGGCTCGGCGGAGTGGGCGAAGATGGTAATGTTGGCGGAATCTGTGGAGAGTCGCGACGAAAGTGTATAGGAGGAGATAAGTCGACGGAGGAAGTGGGTGAAGTGAGGGAGGAATGGGAGGAAGATGCAGTCTGATTGCGGTATCTCGTTCAGATATGGATGGGAGATGCACAGGGGACGCAGAACTAAAGAAGCTCGTCCCTCCCTCCTACCTTAGTGCCGCCGACTCCTACCCAGCTTTGGCCGTTTGACCGCGATTGTGTTCGCCCCCCCCCCCCCTCCCCCCTCTCTTCTCTCTCCCTCTTTCGACAATCTGGCCTCAAAGTGTAGAAGAGAGGATTGGAGGAGGTGGTTAGGACAATGTTGTTGCTGTTGCTGTTGTTGTCGTTGACGACTTCAGTCTTTAGCATCAGCATCAGCATCAGATAAACAGTCAGTGGAGTGGCGTTATGTCGAATCCATGTTTGTTTGCTATGTAGTTCCTTGCCCCTACTCCCCAGAAAATAGTAGCCAGGCAGAGGCAGCTAATTAGGGACAAGAAGGTAATATGACTATTATCTTCTCCATCCTTCCCATCTTTCCATCCTTGTTTGGTGTCACGGCGGCACAGGGACGTCTACCTAATCAAGGTATAGGTAGAGAGTCCTGGCCAGCAGAATCACGATTGTAGGTGTATGTGTGTGTGTGTGTGTGTGTGTACGTGCTAAACAGTCAGTGAGGATTCTGTTGATGACAGGCAGTATTAGCATAGAATGAATGCATTGATTGATATCAGTAGATGGAGTAATTAGAGTAATAGAGAGGCAACACTGCAAGCAGTAATTGATAGGTTAGTGGCGTCTGGCGTCTGGCGTACCCCAAGCGCGTCGGCTCGACTGGGCAGTGGGCGCTGGGCACTTGATGAGTGGGCGGGTGAGTGGCAGCTGGCCAGGACTGCCCGGCTGTGTGGGCTTTTGACTGGTTGACTGACTACTTACTGTATGCAGTCCAGCGCTCCAGGGCTCCAGCGCTGTATTACTGTCCCGGGCAGCAGACACTCTGACACCCCCCCTCCAGCCTAAAATGGCGCCCCTTGCTCCCTCTACTCCCTCTTTTTGGGGCTCTGGGTCTGCCGAGTCTGCCCCAAGTTGACCTGGTAGTTAACTAAGCTACAATATAGTCAATTAGTGGTATAATAGTACTGTGGTTGCTTCTCCAGGGCTGACTGCATACCTGGCATTCCCCAGTCAGTCAGTCAGTCAGTCGGACAGTCTCTCATGATAATTACCTGTAATGATGATAGTAGTATTGCTACTCACCAATCGGCCAACAAGTCCAGACTGCAGCGCCAATTCATGCCCGCTCACATTCAACCCTATTCACCCTTCTAGGCCTGCTTAAACTTTGACTTCAACGCTCATCAAGAGTGCGTCGGCTGTCTCATCAGGCCTCTCCAAGTCTCGAAGCCGACATGTCCCATGGGTGCCACAGAGAGCAACAGGCAAATCAGCTGCCTCCAAATGAAACGATAGAGCCTAAATCTCTTCCTTATCGCTGCAGCTCTGCCATTTCTTAGCGGCCCAGCTTGCCCCGGGCCATCCATAGGTACAGTATTAGTACTAGGTAAGTAGGAGGGTAAGTGTAAGGTAATACAGTAGTAGTGAATGATTAACTACCCCAAGCTTTTACTTGTTTGAGTGCCTGCAAGTCATCCGCTCGCTCCGTCTCTCGTCTCCATAAACCCCCCCTCCCTTCCCTCTCCACCTCACATGCAAACTTATACCGCTATCATCACAGTCAGCTCTCCTAACCTCACTTTTACCTCTGATCGTTCGTTCGAGAACCTTCATCACTGTTTACATGGACAACCATATCATCGCGAGCGACTAATATGCCATTTACAAACACGACGCCGATTCCATCTCCACTCCCATCTAGCTTATCCTTAGACATGGTTACGTGTACATACGACTAGTGGCACTGTCGTGTGCCCATCTTCGCCAAGCTACCACGTCCATCTCGACCACGATGATTGTGCCGCTTTCTTGCTTCACACAATCAACAGCCATTAATCTTTAAATATTCTATCAAGCGCAGCCAGCCATATCCACCTCTTCTTAATCCTTCCTGACTCGTAGTTTCCTTGCTGAAACTCCAGCTATCCTCCACATACTTCACCACGCCCCAACCCAAAGCACACTGAGAGTCTGAGACAGTAACCGCGCTAGTTCTGCAGGAACACATGTCCACCAATGCCAGGTACCCTCCTTCGCTCATTGGCCGCCTTTCACCGCTCCAGCCTCGTCTTGACTTGAATGCTCTCTTCTTTACCTCCTCGACCTTACTCGTGTCGTATTTGACCTACTCGCAAGCTCCCTTATACTGACTCGTTCGTATAGATGATGAATGAATTATCATTGAAGCCCACCGAGTCGTCCTCGAACGTGCTTACATAGTACATGTCACCCCGGCGGATACGGGGAGTACGATAGCCGGTAGCTGTCCTTTGCAGTCTTCTGACCTTGCCTATATCTCTGTCTAATGCCACTACAAAAGCCGTTGAAGATATGTCCTTGACGACGAATCAGAGACTGACTCTGTTAGAAGAATAATGTTGTATGTATCCTTCCATACTCCCGAACGGCGAAGATGATGATCGACAGTGTGCACTCAAGCCTACACTTGAAACACCTTCCAGGGTCCCACGTCCCCTCCGATGTGATCGACAGGGTCTCATCTATCTATCCGTACATGCACTCGTGGCTTACTACCACCGACCGCATCATGCCACTGCCGCAACGGCGCAGACGCTGCATAGATTGATTGAGAAATAGAAAAACCTTTGGCGCGTCGTCTCACGGCTCACCAGGTCTGTGTTGAATATTCATTGCACTGCATTGGTCTCGCCCTGACAAAAAAATCGCCGTCGAGCTTCGCCTGTTATTCCACTCAGGGGGCAGCAGCGTCAGCGCCACAAGCCACCACCTGCAAAACCGATGGATGCAGAATTGTCATCCATTATAATTAGGAGAGAACATCACCATCCCTCCACCACAATAACTTCGCTTCACTCAATGTCATGCTTGGCGAACAGAACACGTAAGTCTCCTGAATATCGTCTTTGCCACGTCGAACGTCGTCGTCGTCGTCGTTTGATGCATCTTTGTAGACGCAGTGGTGTGTTGATTCCACACCACTGCATTTCGCGCATACCACGCCCGCACGCATTCAATGCATGCAGCAGATCGTCCTGCTTTCATGGACGTGCGTGCTCTGCATGCTTCGTCTTCCGTCCGCGCGTCCAGACGTACTGTAGATATATTCCTCGGGAAGCCAGGAAGGACATTAACCCCCAAATTCCTAGGAGACGCATCTCATTCAATGTTTCAGAGACTCTACTCCACATATTGCATCTGCTCCTCAACACCATCTTCTAGCACGTGATGTTTCGGAAACGTTATCGTCAGGCGTGGACATCAAGAAGGAGCGACACCAGCACCGCGCAACTGACAGAAACAATGACCGGGTACTTACATCATCGAATAAATAGCAATCCACTAAGCCCATACGCCTTTTCCTCATTACCATGTCCATACTGCCAGTACCTTATACCAATCTGTATCCAGCCCTGTCACACACAACACCGAGCAACACCGAGCAACACCGCACAACGTCGAATGCATATGAAGTATGCATAGACCACCGCTTAATCACAACTACCATAGCACCACTAATTACACCACACTACACTTGGCCGACACACCAGCCCAACGATCTGACCTGCCTGCTAACGGGCCGATGCAGATGGGAGACAAAAGCACGCGATAGGGGGGGAATGTCAACAATGGCACAACAGTTGCGTCATTTTGTTGGGGCCTTGCCATCCACTGCATGAATTACAACTAATCAGATGCTAGTAATCAGCCTGTAGGTAGCTTACCTAGTACGTTACCTATGTACGCAGGCACGTTCGCAGGCTCGTTCGCATTGAGCCGTGCTCTTCTACCCATTTTGCACCCACAATGGGGATCGATGATTATATCCAAACACCCCTCCTAACCCCCCACTACGCCTGAAACGCGCTGCCTGTATGTAGCCACGCCCGATGAATTTGTCTCATCGCTCAAAGATCTGAATACTGTATTGCCCATCACGAATTATCAAGCACCTGACCAATCCATCACCCACTGCCGCCCCTCGACATGATCCTCCCACCCCGGACAACGCCCACACTAACGCCCGCTTCCCCGGTCATCCACCCGGGCATTCTCGCCCCGTCCACGACCCCAGCTTCCACCAACGCACGTAATCCCGCGAACACGTGCGGGCCCTGGAAACTGATGCGCACATCGGGCCGCCACACTTCTTCTTCTTCTTCGTCCTGGCGTTCGGCAGGTGCGGCGTCGAGGATGGACGGAAGGGATTTGCGGCCGCGTTTGGATATCGTCGGCGTTGTGATGCGGGTTGTGGTAGATCGTGTAGGATGAGGAGGATGAGATGGTGTCAAGGCGCCAGGATCAGTAGTGGGGAACGGGTCTGCGATGCGAACGTCCAGGCGTTCCAGGGCTGCCGTGTCAGCGGGCAGACCTGCTAGGCCGAAGCGTGAAGCTGCGAGTGCGATGCGACGTTTCTTGCTCGAGTCCTGCCTTTGCACATTGCTAGCAGGCGACGGGGCCCGTGTGCGTTTGGCCTCTGGTTCTGGCCTGTCATTTTCTTTGTCGCCGTCCGAGGAGCCGCTCAGGGTAGGGTGTGGCGCCGCGGGTGGACAGGTCAAGTCTGGTGGTGGGCGCACGCGGTAGTCGAGTGCTGGGACGCCGAATGTGTCGGCAACGAAGATGCCCCAGCCGCCCTGTGCCGCGTTTGACCGACCGGGGCCGCGCAGAGAAAAGATTGTGGTGAGGGATTTGGTGGAGAGGCTGGTTGGAGTGAGGGTGTAGCGCTTGCGTGGGGCTGAGAGTGCGGTTGAGAGTGCAGAGAGCAGGACGGCGTGGACGCTGCGGCGGTCCAGGGTGGATGTTAGGCTTGTGGACGCAGAGTGGGATATGTATGCATATGGCGTGTTGTCAGGGAAGAGGACGAATGTTGTCTTCGTCTCACCCGTCGTTGAGGAGGACTTGGGGTGGGTGGCATCGAGCGCTTGTTGGGTGGTGTTGTAGGGTGATTCGAAGACTGAGATGCGGAGAAGGGTTGTGTAGTGGGTGGAGAGACGGGTGAGGTAGTAATGGGCTTTTGAGAGCGGTGCGAGTTCTTCTTGGAGATTTGCGAGAAACGTTGGTGCGTGGAGCCGGGGAAGAGGATTCTCGAGCCTCTCTTGGACGTCGTCTCTGTGTGCTTCAGTGGAAGATATGCGTGTAATTCGAAAGGCGGTCCAGCGATTGCTCGATGCCGTGTGGTCCAGTAGACTCCTCGAGTCTGCTGTTGCAAGCTGGTAGAGTGTAAGGCCATGCCTCCAGTCTCCTTCTACAATCCGCTCTACGATCTCTTTCTTTCCTCCTTTGCGCTGCTCTAGCTCCTCGTAAATCTCTTGCAGCTCTTCGATAGATTGAGCCGGCGTATATGGCGCCTCTTCATCTGGTCCGTCATCATCGTCATCATCCTCGGACAGATACGGCGTGCATAGTGATATGTTCTTCGGCGATAGCCATTCCAAAGCTAGTGAGATGAGAGACGGGCGCGAAAGTTTGGAGAGAGTCCGGGAGACTTCCGGGCTAGACGGTGGTAGTCGATCGGAGTGAGATAGCGGCAGGTTTGTTGGTATTGATAGCTTTTTCGGACGTGGCATGTTTGGGGTATATGGGATTGATCGGACGCTGCAATGATTACTGTGAGCTCGCAGCGACGACGTCAACACCAAGAAACATCGAGCGCGTCGCGTCGTAAGGCTGAATTGTAAGTGGAGCCTCAGGCAACAAGTCGGACCGCAACCCCGCGGGCACAAGGAAACGTGGAGGGGGAATTTTATCCGACGGCTTACCTGTTAAGACAAGTCTACTACTTACTTGGGCGTAGCGTAGCAGTGAATGCTGAATAATCCCGCTGCAGCCACCGTAGCCCCCCCGCGCCCGGCAATGTTATCTACTCCGATGACAAATCAGCAATTCCTTCCTTCCCGACCATTCTGTCTGCAGCTCTCTCCGTCTTGTGCAGCAATCACAATCAACAACAACAACGACAATTCACTCGTATCACCCAGGCCTTGGCCGTCGCAGCTCACAACGATCGAGTACGCTGGCAATTACCACGAAGCGCCGCTGCTGAGCATTTAGCAGTTCGCAGAGCTAGGAGGGGCTCACCTGCGATCTTCGGCCGATACCGCTACACTCAGTTCACTCTAGGGCTGTAGCTGTTACTATTACACACACAAATTTGCATTCACACGCTCTCGGCAATAGTCCCTCGTCTCGAACGGCACCGTAACACCGCATCACATCCACATCCACATCCACTCCCCACCGAGCAACTCGTCTTCAAACTTCTTCATCCGCTTTCCCACTCGACAGAACACACATCGTCGCCATCAATTCAACCTTTTGCCACTGCATCGACCTACACGCCGCCGCCAGTCATTCTGACGTCGACGACTATCGTAGCTTGTTCATGAACTGAGCTACTCCACTTCTCCGGTTTTCGGATTTTACATACACCTACCACGGCAACCCGAGACCGTCGTTACACCTACGACTGTTCTTTTCGCCATGTCTGGCTACAATGGACGGCGGCCCAATGTCTCGCAATACATTGCGGGTCTAAACACGATTCCCAGCCATCAGGATCTGCTCGCACAGCCCGCAAGTCTGGAGGAGGACCTGTCTATGTTCAACACCGACTTCTTCGACTTTGATGCACTCTCTGGTCTGGATCTACCGGATCTCACGCAGCAGAACTTGGAGTATGACCCTGCGGAAGAGGAACGCGCTCGCCGACATAATGCTTCAGGTTACAGGTCAAAGCACGCTACCGAGTCCCTAAAAGGGAAGGATGCTCTTTTGGACAAGCAGGTTGAATTCAATACGGGCATTGAAGGTGAGCAAACGTCTTATTTCTGATGCCATAACCCCAATTATCACACCTTTCATCACAATGCGCATCACGAGGTTGTGAGGCACAAGGCCCAGCAGCCCCCGCACTCTACAGGCATGTATTGCGCGATGAGTGCATGGCGCACGGCGTATGCTGCAAAAAGCATCTGGCGCTGCAGAAGGCATGCATTCGTTCGCGCAACGCCAGACTAGTGCAGATCCACACGCTCTGGTTTTGTTGTGGCTCGGCAAGTTACACTTGCATCGCACGCAATATCCCGTGACCCCGCGTGGTTCAAGCACCTCACGCCCTGGATATGCCATCATCGTCCTGCTGCGCCGTGCTCCACAACTCCTGTCGTCCGATACTCAAGCAAGGAGACCTACGTTTGCTAATGTACCATCCAGGTGCTGACTATCAATTCTCGGGCTTCAACTTTCCAAATCTGGTTGATCCCGCGGCTCCCGCAAACTTCCAGTCCCAGCAACAAGTTCAGTACAACATCCCGACCCAGCAAAGCTCTCCTAGCATCGCCTCTCCGACCTCGCCTACCAGCGACGGTACCGGCATCAAACGCAAGTTCGACTCTGTCGGCGACCTCAACGGTAGCCACGGTGTTGAGGACGCCTCCCGTCACGCCGCTGAGGAAGACAAACGTCGTCGCAACACCGCCGCATCTGCCCGCTTCCGGGTCAAGAAGAAGCAGCGCGAGCAAGCTCTCGAGAAGTCAGCCAAGGAGATGTCCGACAAGGTCGGTGCGCTCGAGTCAAAAATCACCAAGCTCGAGACAGAAAACCGGTGGTTGAAAGAGCTTCTCACCGAGAAGAACGGCAAAGCCACTATCGCCTCCATGGTCGCCACGAAACCTCCCAAAGAGTCTAATGTCGTACGGAGTACCGGCGATCACACCACTGGCGTCGGCACCGATTCCAAGGAAGTAAAGGCCTAAGCCAAAACCATTTCTTTTACCCCTGTGGCATCTTTTACGACGTAGACGTATGATGTTGATGTCTTTGCATATTTGGTGATGGGGAGCGTGATGGTGTTATTATATTGATTTACTATAGTGTGCTGTGGGTAGCTCATAATGTTGCATGGAGCAGCGAACATGAGAGACAAGGCCGGTCAAGGATTGAGGATAGCCGCCTGGTCTTTTGATATATATCGCCGTACGGCCACTCTTGTTGTCGTATTACAGAGAGAGAGAATATGGATTTGCAGCTAACATGCCGCCTACTGCACCCTCAATCTCGACGAATGGCTATTGCATCGTCATTTATGAGTTGTTGATCCAACAGTCGTAGCTCATGCACTATTTATTACCTATGATGGTTCCGTCTTGGATCTGTGCGATCTATGCTTGTATGCCTTATTGATGCCTGGCGCCATCCACCTCTCCACCCCTATCTCCGTCTCCGCCTCCACCTCCGCATCCATCTCCACAGTAGGGGTTTAGTATGTTCCCGGGCTCGGCATGAGATGCACCTAGCCGAGTTTAGGCTTCTCTGTATTGTAAGTATATTGCCAACCTCGCAGTCATTCATAGAGATCCGTCGTGCATCATCATCACGTCCAGAGCATCAAAACAGCAATTGGATTGAACTATGATTGAGCTGAACTGAACTGAACATCCGAATGAAACCAACACACTGGGCCATGTCAACTACATCTAACCCCGATAACACGCTCATCACGGCACAAACAGTACAGCAGCATGCATGTGCCGACGACTGCTGGCTCGTCATCGACGGCAAGGTCTGGGATATGACGGCGTTTGCACCACGGCACCCCGGTGGTTCGCAGAGTATGTGTCTTCTCTGAGTCGAGAGTTCGGTTTGATCGCTTCCGTCTTTGTTCATTTGCGGCGCTGTTTGCTGCTTGTGATATTGTTGGAACCATATTCCTGTATCCCGGCTATGTTTGTATATATATGCATCACGGATGCCGAAGGACATGTGCCTGCATACCTAGGACCGACAAAGCTGACAAACACTCAGTAATCCTCACCCACGCCGGCCGCGACGCAACAACGGCATACAACACCATCCACGCACCGTCGCTCATCGAGGAAGAAGTCCCAGAAGCGTACAAGGGCCGCTTGGATCCCTCGACAGTTCCAAAGTCATGGACCACCACGACCACCACGACCACCACCACAGCAAGCACAAGGCCAGCCCTCACAAGCATCCTCAACACACACGACTTCGCACACGCCGCACAGCACAGCATCCCGGCCAAAACATGGGCCTTCTACAGCTCCGCAGCGACAGACTCCCACACCCACGCCGCCAACACCGCCATGTACGCCCGCATATGGTTCCGGCCTCGCGTGCTGCGCGACGTCAGCAGCGTGAGCATCAAGGCACGCTTCCTGGGCTGTGCGGCCGTGGACATGCCGATATATGTAGCGCCCGCGGCAATGGCACGCATGGTGCACGTTGAAGGCGAGCGAGCGATTGCGCGGGCATGTGCGCGAAAGGGCGTACTACAATGTGTAAGTCCCCAACATGCTCGGAGCCCAAGTCCCTACCTCCCTTTAACCATCCACCATCCGTCAACCCACGCGAGAGGTCGAATATACATACATACACACCCACACCAAAGCACCACAACTAACCACCTTCCCCACCCCCCCTCACAGATCTCAACCTCCGCGTCCTTCCCCGCATCTCAGATCGTGCCCGTCGCCCCACCCGCACACCCGTTCTTCTTCCAGCTGTACATCAACAGCAACCGGGCCAAATGCGCGGCCCTGATCCGCGAAATCGCCGCGATGCCGCAGATCCGCGGTATCATGATCACGGTCGACGCGCCCGTTGTCGGCAAGCGGGAGGCCGACGAGCGTATCCGCGCCGACGAGACCCTCCACGCGCCCATGTCGGGGCAACAGGCCAAGAACGACGCCAAAGGGGGCGGCATGGGCCGTGTGATGGGCCGGTATATCGATCCGAGTTTCCACTGGGAGGAGATTGCGTGGGTGCGGGGCTTGTATTCCGGGCCGCTGATGCTGAAGGGCGTGCAGACGGCGGCGGACGCGCGGATGGCGGTCGAGTATGGGGTTCAGGGGATTGTGGTGAGTAACCATGGAGGGAGGTGTTTGGATACGAGTCCGCCGAGTATTCTTGCGCTGTTGGACATTCAGAGGAATGCGCCTGAGGTGTTTGACAAGATGGAGGTGTATGTTGATGGGGGGATCAGACGGGGGACGGATATTGTGAAGGCGCTGTGCTTGGGAGCGACGGGCGTGGGGCTGGGACGGCCGTTCTTGTATAGTCTGGCATACGGGACTGAGGGTGTGGAGCATCTGATTGACATACTGCGTGATGAGATTGAGACAACAATGAGGTTGCTGGGAGCGAATTCGCTGAGCGATCTGCATCCGGGGATGGTGAACACGGCCGACGTGGATCATTTGGTGCCAAGGGGCCTGGACGGGCATCCTTATGCGCGGAATGTAGAGAGGGCGAAGCTATAGATGGATGGATCCAATCAAGTGCAAGTGGTCTATGATATTCATGAAACATTAGCTTTATGAACAGTGCGTCTAGTGGGTGGTATGGTCTTGCGTAAAGATATCATTTTTAGGGTGCTTTGTACAACGCAATGCTTGGAAAGGCAGTGCAATTCGATATCCGCCCGAACGCCTGCCACGAGCAGCAAAGTCTCCATCCTACAGAGCTGTGACAAAAGGAAACGTGCCGAGCCCAGGCTAAAGTCTTCACATATCACCAAGTCCTAGATCTCGGCCGTATCCTATCCTATATCATCTCTTGTTCACTGACACACGTACATGCGTTGTTCCGACACTCTATACGGAGAACCAGAATACACTGATTACGACGTCCATGCCCTTGGAGTCGCCCGCCTCGTACTTGTACGACCACATGCCATCTTTGTCTTCGTTCCAGAATGCACCGGTTGCGCTATGCATACCGCGTCGGCCAGCATCCTTAGACTCAACGCCGGCTTGAGGCTCGGTGTGTTGCACGATGGTGCTATTGACGGCGAACTTGTACGGTGGTTGGTTCTGGCCAGAGGGTGTTGACTCGGAGATGACTTTTTGGAGGACATTGTTCTAATCGGGCGGTCAATTATGCGAAGCTCTATTATATGCATGGACGCGGGAAACATGGTCCGATGCTCTCCTTCTGCAAGGAGCGCGCGGTAAAAGTGCGCAGAGAGAAGCTGGAGATAGGAGACTGAGAAAACGTTCAGAGGGCTTACAATTATGGAGGTGTTCCAGACAGAGGTCTGCGAGTGTACGTAGGTTTCCGCATTGCTGAGAGTGCTGTTACAGGCATCATCGGTGATCTGCTTGAGACGGAGGTCTGAGATGGGCTATGTGCGCAAGAAGTCAGCAAGCTGTGACGGGGATGCTGTCGGGCATGCTGAAGGATTTAGCTTACGCCTGGTGCCATTGTGGATAGTTGTGTATGGAAACTGTGTTGGGATGAATGGTCTGTAGCAAATGAATTACGGATTGGGTTGGAAGAGCGTTGGGCGTGAGGTGGTGGAGTTGTTGTTGAATGTTGCTGTGTGTTGCTGGTGCCAATGAGCAGGGATTGGGCAGAGTGATTGTTATGATGTCCGAATGCAGCATCACGTGCCAACGCCAGGAAACTTGGCCAACTATAGAGCGAGATTATTGCTTATTTTACCGGACATGGGCATACAACATGGAATAGTCTCATCTTCTTTACTATTATTCTATTCCAAACGATGAAAATGGAATTGCAAATGCAAATTGTCGGTCGTGTGGGTTGTGAGTTTCAGTCGTGGCTTGTAGCTGGTGGCTTCCATGAGCTGTGGCTGATGACAGCATGAAGCTTGGGCCCCGTTGCCGTTGCCGAAATCTATGGCTGTGCTGTTTGTTATGTGGCTGACACCGCACATGCCCCTCGTCCCGCGCTGCCATTCGCTGCTGCTCTCTGCCTCCACATTTTCCTCTTCCGACATCATCGACGTCCTCTCTCCCACCTGCAAAGGTCTTCTTCTCGTTCTCTGCCTTGTTCATTTCTCGGTCAACGGTCTGCTCCTATTCAATTGGCTCTATCTTCTTAGACTGTGCTACCCCAACCCGGCGCCATCTCCCGCATTCTCCGACTCCGCGCTCTAGAAGTTCCGGAGCTTTTCAAAGACCAATCTCGGGTACCCAGCACCAGCCTCTCTCTTTGCACAGCATTTTTGGAAACAGACTTGAGCTGTAAACAAGAGAACCGCCATCACAACCCCCAATTGTAGATTGCTCTGTCATACTTTATCATCACAATGTCTAGCCAGCCGCTTCTACAGTCCGCTCCAGGTATGTCAAACTGTCAACTCTATGCTCACTTGAAGTACGTCAGTCAATGAAGCGCTGCTAACCTATACTGCAGGCAAGCGCATCGCCCTTCCAACCCGTGTTGAGCCGAAGGTCTTCTTCGCAAACGAGCGCACCTTCCTCTCATGGCTCAACTTTACTGTCATTCTGGGTGGTCTAGCGGTTGGTCTCCTCAACTTCGGTGATAAGACTGGACGAATCTCCGCCGGCATCTTCACAATCATCGCCATGGCTGCAATGTTGTACGCCTTGTATCAATTCCACTGGCGGGCGAAGAGCATCCGGCAAAGAGGTCAGGCTGGTTTCGACGACAAGCTTGGTCCGACCCTGCTTAGTTTGGCTCTACTCGGCGCCGTCATTGTCAACTTTGTGCTGCGTATAAATCAAACAGATAAGAAACAGTAATAATGAAAAGCGAATTTGGATGTTGATGGGAAGTGGGACATGGGAGACTTTGGGTACGAAGCTTGTACTATACGCATCGCTTTCAGGTTGGCGGAGACACATCTATCAGTGCGAGACTCAGCATTTCCAACACAGGCTCGATCATAAAGGCACGGTGTTACAATAAGTACATATTCAATCATGTTAATCAATTCGCCTTCGTGCTCCAGGCTACATCGATGCTGACAGGTAGATGCATCTTTTCCTTTTAAGCTCTGTTCCTTGGTACAGACTGACCATCTCACGGTTTCGGGAGACATCGCCGTAAGTGCCGTTTGTTTAAAAAAAGGGGGAAATGAGCATTGATCTTGGGGAGAGCTTTAAAAAAACATCGTAGGGTATCATAGAATCGAGAACATCAGCGCGTCAAAGGTCGAGAACCTCACAAACGCCATTACTCCCTCATCAGCCCAGCTTTCATCCGACTGGCTAATCTCTCCTTCTTGAGCGAGGGATATGTTTGTCTCTCGCGACTGAACTCTTTGAGTAGTCGCACCTCGATAAGCTGGCGCTTGGCCTCACTCAGCCGTATGTACTGAGGACCGTTGGTCCTGACAAAATATTCAGCCACCCTCACCAGTTCCGCACCCACAAGCTCCTCTGGTAGGCTCGCCAGCACGAAGATCCAACGCTCAGAAGAAGCCTCGAGCTCGGCAACCAACTCCCTGCAGAACGGCCACGCAAGACTCTTCAGGAGTGTGTTTCGCAGACACTGATCCAGTCTCGGCCCACCGCTATGGGGATGAGACGGCAAATACCGTCCAGTCAGGCGCCAACAGCTCCATTTCTCATCCTCATACATGATGTTGGCGTGGCGCAGGCCGTCTAGATATGGCACGAGCGCGCGTATACGCACTTCCAGATCCATGCCGTCCATGGCATAGATTGCCAGGTCCGACAGCTCGAGCGCGCCAAAACCCAAATCTGCATCACTCCTTTCTTGCCACGGTGTTGGGCCCTCTGCCATCTGGACGCAGTACTTCTTATTCCACGCCTGCTCCTCCCTGCTTGCGTCTCTTAGGCCTTGAAGGATTATTCGCAGCGGACCCGGGTGCACGCCCCGTATATCCGGCATCTCGAATTTCCGGAGTCCTTTGCCGCTGGCATCAGAGATACGACCCAGAAGCCTTAATGTGTCCGCGTCGGACAACTCATTCGACGGCGAATGGGATAGGAGGCGTGGCAGAGCGCCGCCCGGACGCGGCTGTGCGAGCAGGTCGAGGCGGTGGTTATAAGGCGTCCTCGCGGCCTCTCGCTTCTTCTCGCCCTTTTTCCTCGCAACAGCGTCTTGTAACACGCGTTCAAACATGTCTGGCCTGTGGAGTTTCGTGCGGGCAATCCAGTCTCGCTCGCTCTCACAGCCCTGATACACCGGTCGCGTACGTTCCCAGACGGGCGTCACCGCGGTATCCGCCACTGGCAACTCAGAAGACCTCGCCTTGACCTGCGAGGATTCAACACAAGCTCCACTGGGAGCGCACGAAACAGCCTTCCCACCCCGAGAACCCGCCACAGAGACTTCTGCCCTACTCCGAACCGTCCTCGCCACCGACGACAAGCCCCCAGACTTGTTCACTGGGACCATCGAAAGCGCACCCTGCACTGCCGAGATGGCCTGCATCATAGATGCGAACTCCTCCGACGGCTCTACCGTCCTTCCAGAACCTCCAATTCCGCCACCAGACACCTTCGATTCCACGCCGGGCGAACTCACATGGCCCTTCTGGATGGCCAGAATCTGCAGTGTAGGCCCATGTGTACTCACCGCACTGTCGTTCCGGGCAGCAGTATCGGCACTTTGCGGCGCACTGGGTACTGAACCATGCGTCTTCGGACCCGAGGAACCCCCTTCCACGCTGCTGGCTACGCCAGAAGCCGCGGCCGTGCGAGGTGAGATACCGGAGCCAGGTAGATAGCCGTGCGTGCTCTCGGCATGTATCGGACGCGATACAGGCACGGCGGCGGCGGCGGCGGACGTAGAGCTGCTGTTGGGCAGCGTAAGAAGGGGGATTTGCACGGCTGAGTATGTGGGAGCTGGGCGTGCGGAGGAGGAGGGAGCTTCGGGCTGCCTCAGGGGCAGCGAGGGAGTGCTTGTGCTGCGACTCGCTGGGCTCATTGGTGGTGGCATGGTGGTGACATGGTGATGTGGTGGTGTGGTGGTGTGGGTGGAACTTGATATGAGAGTACGAAGAAAGTGGTAATGGGTAAGTGAATGAGTGGTTAGGTTGGTGGTGTATACGTGTGCGATACTCAGACCATGAAATTGACTCAAGTAAAAGTAACGAGAGAAAGTTGGGAAAGAGCCAGATTGAATAGACAATCTTCTGTCGAGTCGCACTTTCTCTTGGGGAAAATATATATATATATATATCAAAAAAATTGAATTCTACCATCTCATCCAATCCATGGGACTTACACTTCCTAGCTCTTCCCTCCTAAGTACGAATTCCACGGTCGACACTTCCTCTAAACCCAAACACAAAACGAATCAACGTCACGTATGTAACCACAGTCGATTTCAAAAGTTCTTCAATTAAAAAAAACGTAAATTTATCAACATCCACTCTTTGTAGCCAATGGTAACAAACACCCATATCCGGACTCCACGCTACTGAGTATCTTTGCGAGAACGCTACACGCTGAATCAGAATCGAAACCAAGGTTCAAACGCAACCTCCAAGCTGAAAATCCGCTCTATGTCGATGCAGATCCACGGATGCTTGTTTACATCATCATACTGCGTCGCCTCGACGCAGCTCTCTCCAAGACGGCCGACTTGGTGTCCCTAGAGACCGTATGCGTCTTCTTTGGATTTGAATCTGCTGGCGGAGGTTTCGCGGCGGAAGAAGAAGAAGTAGCTGTTCTCGTGCCTCCCACTGTTTCGCTCTTCGATACCAAGCCCGCTACAGATGAGTGTCTTCGAGCCGTTCGAGCTCGCGCAGATTCTACACGTGATTTTGGAAGTTCAGGTTTATCTGTCAGTGTCGCTGGCGAGGATTCAGTGAAGTCAAAAACTGCCAGTTCATCTTTCGGCGTGTTTCTGTCGTCTTTACTACTGTTGGGTTTTGGTTGTTGTTTTGGCTTGGTAGAATTGGATATCAGAGCTGATATCGTTGCTGCTGCACCAGTGGGCTTGATCGGGTTGCTCTCCGTCTTCTCGGAGTCTGGGAGTGGAGGAGCGGATGTGGTCTTATTGCTCAGAGGGCTCCTTTGCTCAGGCGCGCTCTGCGGAAGGCCTTCCCAATCATGCCTATCATCCTCTCGCTCGCGCTTAATTACCACAGTTCGCATCGAAGGCTTCTCTACCGTGACTGGGGCGGATGGCGCATCTTCGGGCTTGACCACAGAAGTAGTAGGTCGTGGCTCCTTCGTGATAACAGCGTCAACGAGCTCTTTCCCAGGACGACGCATCTTCACGTTCAGCTTGGGCTCTGCGTAGCTAACCGCAGGCCTTGACCTTCTCGAGCCGCGGCCGTTCAATTGTTGATCAATGCTTGTCCCATCCAAGTCTGCTGGAGGTGGAGTACCGTCTCTGCGGTCTGGCCGTTCGGTAGAAGCCTCCGTAGATGCAGGGGAAAAGATTTCGCCCACTCCAACCGGTGTTTTTGGAGGCAGATGTATCGTATCCAAAGCTATATCTACAATCTCCAGGACGGGTGCTTCGGTTATTCCAGAGCCATTTATACTAATGGGTTCATGATTTTCGTTCCCCTTGGGCGGCACCCGCACGTGTCTCTTCACGTCTTTGGCTAGCCTTCCGTCCTTCTTGCCAGTAACCACTTGCTTCTTAGGAGACGTTGAGTTTGTGCTCTCTATTTTGATATTAGTAACACTATAGACGATAGGCACTCTGTCACTTACTTGCACCCAGAATCTTCCGAGTCTGTTGTGGATTTGGCGGTGGTGCCGTATCAATGACTGGCTCAGCGGAAGTCTTGCGAATGTAATGGGAGTCATCGTTGGTCGCTATCCCTTGGACGGCCGTACCATCGTCTTCTCTGGCACTCAATTTGCGCTTTGAGCCCGTACGTGGTGGATCATTACTTTCGCTAACACTTCCTGCTTCACTGCTATCCCTATCGTCAATTGACGGCTCGAACATTGACTTCCTCCGGGATGAGCTATCTCTCCTCCTTCTGCGTGTCTCCAGGTTGGCAGGTAGTATATCAGCCATGTCTTGTACATCGTCGCCGTCCTCTAGTGCTGACACTCTACGATTTGTGACTGGCAGGTCGCACTTAATTGGGTCTTCATCTTGGAAGTGTGCTACTGGCGGAGGACCTAAGTCTGGTGATTCCATGGTGCCATTGATGAACAATCCTTTAATATCTTCAGCATCTAGAGTCCTGCGGGGATGATATTTGTCCTCCATGATGGTCGGCAGCAGACACTCTTCCGATTGTAATAAGGCGTTCCTCCAGTTCCGCTCATCCGGTGATTTCTTAGCGGCGACAGGTTGTGGTTTTGCTCTTGGAGCTCGAGTTGGCAGGCTTCCTAGGCCCGCTACTATTTGTCCGAGCTCGCGCATTTTGGCCTCTAGGAGGTTTCGTGTGGCAGCGAGATGTCCTATGGTTGGCCCTTGTTCATAATGCTCCAACTGACTCTGACTCTGAATGATCTGTTCGCGGAGGGAGAGATTCTCTGCAAGGAGCCGCGATATTTCTTGTTCGAGGGAGCGTATCCGAACGGATTGATTCGAGTTGCATCTTCTGTCGCATTAGCAGGAGCATTTGTAGGCTTATCAGTGACGCTCACTTTGCAAGTTCTCTATTTTGCCGGAGGAAGCGCCGTTTTACTGACCATGTTAGCATCCTGCACTGTCAAACATTATATGTAAACACTCACCAACTTCGACACTTTCCGAATTGCCAGGCGGCTCGTTAAGTCTGGCCATATGCGGCGAGAAATAGGTAAGATAATATGACTGAAGCTAAATGCTGAGGTTGTCCGGATATCTGGAGGCATATGGGTTGTTGTTGCCGGGCCTTGAAAGTGAAGTTGTTGCTTAGCCGAAAAAAGGGTCGAAGTAAACAAAACTACGGTAGGCTGTTAAAGCGTTGAGCGCAAGAGTGGCGCTTGGGCCATATGACATCCCCGCGGTCCGCCGACGCGTCTTCGTCTTTGTCGCGAGCAACTCGATAATCACATTGTATGCTGCAGCCGGCCATCGCCAACGTCTCGGTCACCTTGTATGCTGTTGCAGTCCATTACCAACTTCACGGGCAAGAGAGAATTGACGTCCTCTTGCAAATATGTCTTACGCAACTCGCCCAATCGGCTCACATGTCCGTGGCTCTTCTGTTGGCCATTCCTTGGGCGCCTCTGGCCAGTCTGCGGCTCTTGTTCAAAAGATTGAGGACAAAAAAGCTGAGCTTGCGGCGCTGAAGCAACTTCAGCAGCTAAGCGCAGGTGTAGCTGACCAGATGCAAATACTGGAGGAGAAACTGTCTACATTGGCTAATGGTACTGAAGGTAAGAGGGCTAGCTTTCTCAACTTTGCACATTAATTAAGACACAAAATACAGCTGTCGCCGCAGTACTTTCAAACTGGCATAACGTTCTGCGTGCCATTAATATGGCGTCTATGAAGCTACCTAAGCCGAAGAACACGGAAGAGCAAGAAGATGACGCCAAGAAAGAGGAGACACCGCTTCCACAAACTCTTGTGCGCATTCCCACCCAGTCGGCTGCCCTTCTGCCACAGTTGTCCTCGGGAGAAACCGCCGATTGAGAACGAATACGTGTTTCAAAGGAGTAGCGCCCGAGACATGCCCTCAAAGCACTATCTATGCACTTCAACGAGCACAGCAGCATGTGACGTGGGCTCTACTGTAGCCGCACATGGCAGCCAGTTGGTCGGGTGCGAACTAGCAAGGTACCGCGACTCGACATACATACATATGATGTATCACTGTTGGTGTACTGGAAGATAACGCGACCGATGAGCGGAGCGAGCTGCAGCGACCTGCTTGAACACAAACATGGTGTGGTACAAGACGGTATGGGAGATAGAGAGGAGCCCGAGCAGCCCTAGAATCATGCGCCTTTGTAGCCATACCTCATCTTTTCGAGGCCCTCGATGTCTATAGGTTTCAAGTGCCACCTCACCAATACGATGAGCAAATATATGACTGTTGTTGGTGTTAGCGATGTTTGAGCACGGACTCTATGTTACTCGAGTAGATTCACCTAGCGGAAGCACGCCCAACAGGCCTTCTCCTTCAGCCCATCCCGTCCGCCTCCCTTCAACGAAGGCTCTTAGGCCGAGTACTGTGCTCAGCGCGCCATTGAGAGCTACGATGTGTCTGTTGATGGGACCGTCATCGTCCTCGGCCCACTTTCCAAGTCGTAGTCCACCAGCCAAGGCTCTTCGCTTCTCTGCCGGCACGAGAGGTAGAAAGTATAGGATGTAGGCAGAGGCTAGAAGGCTGGAAATGGCAAGAATGGCAGACAAGAAACTCGAAGCAGAGCTCGGACGGTAGAGTGAAGGTAGATGGGCGAGAGCGGAGAAGAGAGGAATGGCGACGAAGGCAGTGGTGTAGAAGGTGGTAGAGGAATCGTCTTGCGACTGAAGAGACGTGATCAGCTGCTCTTGCTCCTCTTCATCAAGGTCGTGGTGGGAGGTATCTTGAAGGTCGTCGGTGGGGTAGGCGAAGGCGCGGCGAAGACGAGTTGATGGCATGGCTTAGGTGGTCGTACAGCTTTGCGCGACCAGCAAACTCGGAGTCTGGCAACAGAATGCTGATGGCCAAGTGTATAGGACGTATTAGCTGTTGAAAGGTATAGCTGTGTGATGTTGTTTCTGCACACCAACGTTAGCTATAGCTTGAGCTTCCGACAGATCCACCAGCACCACGCGAGTTAGACGTTAGTCCGGAGTGGCTAGGTGCCTATACTATGTAGCTATAGGTAGTTGCAGAATGCAGGCACCAAAGCAGTGCTGCGCTCTCCGATGATGTTGCTGATGGATGTGTTCTAGAAGCTTAAGCTTGCGACGTCGCTCAGACAGCGTGATGATATGTGGGACATGTGTCTGTCTGCGCGTTGGAGTAATTACTATAATAGTAGTTGATTATTACTGTGGCATATTCGATTGATCAAGCCACGCGCAGGGAAGGGAGCGGAGGCGGCGTTTCTCTGATTCTAGCGCTCCCGTTGGTTGATTAATGAGAAAGAAGGAAGAAAAGGTGGCCTGCCCTGGCTGCCCTGGCTGCCCATTAATTAGCGATAGAGCCCCGCCCGCCTGCCCGCCTGCCCGCCCCCAGCCAGCCAGCCAGCCAGCCAGCCCCCCAAAGCCAGCCCAGCCCAGGAGCCCAGAAGCCCATTTCTACCCAACAGTACTGGAGGTATTATAGCTAATTACTGTAGCTCCCTACAGCACCCACCCACACCTATTAACCTGGTGAACACACGACCAGCCAGGGATTTGGAGGGGGGAACTGTTGACCAACGGGCGCCGGGAGACGCCCCGACTAACCAATTCACTGCCCTGCAACTCTCCCACCGGTTGACCACTCTCCCACGCCAACGTCTGGCCGTGGCCTCACTTTCCCACTAAACCTAATTACCTCCACGCCTCTACCCACTCCACTCACTCCTACACTAATTACTACTACCACCATCATCATCCATCCACTAAACTTAACTCAACTTCAACTTCCCAGCTCTCACGGCATCCTTCCTCTGAGCCAAAACAATCCCGTCTTTGCTGCTCTCTGCTCACAGCAACACCATCCTCTTCTCTCTACACTCCTTTGTCACCGTCTTCTTCCCTTCTCTCTCCGACTGTGGCTTGCCTACCTCCGCACGCGGCGTTTTCGCCAGACTCGTTGCTCCCTATTACCTATCCTAGCAACTCCTCCTCACTCGCCTAATCCCATAATATTTCCTTCCTGCGACTCCGCCCTCGACATCATGTCCGCTGCGACCAACGCGGCCTCCATCAACGGTACCAATACCTCTTCATCCTCGCAATCCTTCAATGCTTCTGGAACAAAGGCACAACTGAAGATGAGCTCGAGCGGAAAAGCGTTGGACGGTTCGCGCAAGCAGGCTGGAAGTCCTATTGACAATGCGCAAAGGTGAGCTATTCCCACTACCATCACTCGTCCTCTCTGTCATTTGATCCCATTGGATCTATCCGTCGCTCATGCTTCCGATCGTCATTCAACCTTCTGGTCTTCGTTCATTTCTCTTTGTCGTTGCTGCGTGTCGTACATGCCTCAAGACCTGTCACATGCGTCTTGGGCGCGACATCAATCGATATGCAGTCCACAATAGCTCAGACTCGCTCATTCATCCAGACCATGTCCTTCGTCATACCCTTTAGCATGTCATCCCCTTGACAAGTAAGAAATTCGTTGTAACTGAACTGACAGTCATCTCACAGAAAGTCAACCCCCAAAGCTTGGACTGGCAACAACAATGCCATCACACAACGACCCTCAAATATGAGCACATCGAATGGCGTCGTAAGCAACACAAAGTCTCTTGCTGCTCCCAAAACAGCAGCACTACAGCCCACAGAGTCGAATTCTATCATAGCAGAGAAACACGCCGCCGACCGCATGTTGTTTCTCCTCGCAGGCTTCGTGGTAAGTCGCGTGTAGACCTATCCTGGTGCCCTTTTGCTGGATATGCCATTGCAGAGTGGCATCGTGGATACAAAATTCGTTGTCATAGGTAGCTGACATCTTGCTCAGGGCCATCATTCTTTCTTTACTCTCAAGAATGGAGACAAATACTCGGGCATATTCTCTGGTGCATCACTTGAAACTTCAGAATCGAGATATGTTTTCAAGATGGTCAAGCGCGTACAACAAGCCAATGGCAGCCCTGAACCTATCGACGAGTACATTGGTACCGGTGGTGATCACGTCATGTCCGTCGACATCGTCGACGTTGTAGATCTCGATGTTCAACAAGTCAAGCTTGATAGAATCCAGCCGCGTCAGCAAAACGGTGAGACACTCCCGCTCGATGTCACAAACGCCCACTAATCAATTACAGGAATATCTTCTTTCCAGACCGACTCCGACATCTCTGGTAACCTCGCTATCAAAGAGCGTGAGCTCAAGCCTTGGCAACCGGCAGACAATGCGGGTCCGGGTCTTTCCCTCGAGGACTCAGGTAAGCCATGGGATCAATTCGAAGCAAATGAGCGTCTTTACGGGATCAAGAGTACTTTCAACGAGAACGACTACACCACCGCTATTGACAAGAGCAATCCATTGTACAAACAACGCTTCGCGAATGCTGAGAGGATAGCGCGTGAGCTTGAGGGCTCTGCAGCTACTAGTGCTCACGTTGCTGAAGAGCGCGGGCTGACCACGCATGACGACAGCGGTCTAGATGAAGAAGACAAGTCAGTAGTATCTGTTATCCCAACACATGATGCCTTTACTTACACTTAACAGGTATAGCGGTGTACGTCGAGATTTCCCATCGCTCGCGTCTGGCCAGCCAAATAAATACACGCCGCCAGCTCGACGAGCCCCTACAGGTCAGCCTACGGTTCCAGGTGCACCTGTAGACCCTGCGATCATCTCTGCATCTATTGCTCGTCCTCCATCTACCACGACCTCACCGACCAAAGCTGACGAGGTTACTCCTCAGCTTCCTGTACCTGCTACGGACAAACCCGCGGAGACATTGAAACAAGCTGTCACTGCCGTACCGAGTGCAGGGGTCGCGAATGCAAGCACTTCACAGGATCCAAAGATCTCACCACCACAAGCTAGCGAGGCCAGCCAGAAACCTAGCGCAACTTTGAAGCCCACAGCCCCGGTAACAGCTCAGACGAACAAGTCCACGGCAAGAGTTGAGAATGCTACAGCCAATGTTGAGAATGAGTTGCTAAAATCTTTCAAGCAGTTCTCATCGAATGAGAAGTTTCGCATTCAAGAGCAGCAACGAAGCATGGCTCGTGCTGACAAGGCCGTTAAGCTCAACGATTTGAAGAAGTTCTCGGAGATGTTCAAACTACACACCCCTGTTCCACAAGACCTGGTTCCTATTCTAGCAAAGGATGAGTCTAAGCAACAAGAAATAGTAGAAAAGGCGCTGAAAAATGTCAATGAAGCCAAGACGACGCCAACAAAGCCCGCTACAGCTACTACTCTTGACACCAAAACACCACGAGCAACTCAAAACGTTACTTCACCAGTCGCCCAACCTGACAAGAGCAATGGTTCTCGTCAACAACGGCAGGGCCCAGGCAATTATCCTACTAGCTCTATGAGGGGGTCACATCATCAGAACGTACCCCGTTCCGGTGGTGGCCCCATGGGCCAACGATCATCCGTAACGGGCCAGCAGTACAAGGCTGGCACTATCCACATGCCGGCCTCTCAGCCTCAGCCCATCAACAACATTCACATTCCTTCCGGACCTTCGGCCACTTCAAGTGGCATCCAAACGCCTTCATCTGGCGTTTCTACGCGGTTCAACGTCAAGGCAATGGAATTCAAGCCGAACCCTGCTGCGAGTACATTCACACCTGGTGGTAATCCGAGCAATACATCCAGTCCGCGTGTGACTACACCAGCTCGCCCCGACTCTTCACGCAAGGTTGTTCTTACGAGCTTCTTCGGTGGCCAGAAACCCAAACTACCGTCCGATTCGTCCGTACTTGACACTGCCTTCAACCCCATCGAACGTATGAGGAAGGAGGCCGAGGCCGAAAAGAAGACCAAGGATTACGTCTTGAATGGCGGTATCCCACAAGCTTTCCGCACAGGTCCTTTGTGGGAGGTCCGTCCGGAAAACGCAGAGAAGAAATACGTCGACTGTTTTCAAGTCATGCAAACAGCCGCACAACCTATTGTCACCCACGGCCAGATGGGTGGACCTCACGTGCCCCATCAGCACCAGTTGCCGCATCATCTCCAGCAACAGATCCCAAATATGCCGCAACATCACACCCCGCATCATACTCCTAGGCACCCCCATGCGCAACCGCACCATGCTCAGGGAATGCCCCACTTCGAAGGGGGACATCCCATGCAATTCTCGGCCTCTCAGTCATCCATGCATCCTACTTCTCGTCCTGGACAGAATTACGGAGGGTATGGACCACAAATGCAACAAGGCATGCCTCCGGCCGCAGTCTTCCAGCAATCCATGCCGGGATACGGCATGAGCCCTAACATCCATCACCGTCAGCCGGGAGGGCCGCAATTTGTTCATCAGATGCCTGTCATGGGTGGACATGTCATGACACAAAACCCGTCACAAGGTCCTTACATGGTCCCTGGCAATCCCCAGGTCCAAATGTATACTCCACTTCCTGGTCAGGCCTATCCGCATCATGGAGGTCCTATGCCGATGCAGCCAGCACCTAACGGATTCTCAAGCCCGAGAGCACACGGAGCTCAAATGATGGCCCATCAAGGATCGCAACAGGGCCATCAGCCTCAACCACAGATCATGTACATGCAACCTGGTCAACATCAGATGATGCAAATGCCCCAAGGCCCAAGTATGAACTACCGCCACTATGCCAACAAACGACAAGCTAACAAGCCGGTAGTGAATACGCCACAGCGCCACTTCCAGCAGCTTCCTCAGATGCACTTCGGATCACCACATCAAAGTCACCCTTACCCCCAGCAGCCGCATCGTGGAACGCCTAGCGCAACCTACAGCCAGCCAATGATGCCCACACAGTCTCTTCCACCACATACTGGACCGTCCCCTCACGCTACCAATGGCGAAGAAGCCAAATGAATTGCCCTTTCATCACATCGAAATTGCCTGTTTCGGCTGCAGCGTCCAACACCGCATCGATCGCAGGACTGAGCGTTTTGGCCCAAACGACTCTCTGCACGGCTCGTCGCTGTACAACAGTGGCGTTGACTTCATTCGGCTTCTTTCGTCAAACTTCTTGTGCACGTGCCACACCCCCTTACTGTCTTTATATTGGTTGCTGTTGCATTTAGCGTACCTTGATCAAATCCGGACCTGTACCCGGTACGGCGTCTTCGGTGGCCATGGACGGCGTCCGCGTGTGTGTACCAACGGAAAAAAAAATGGCATCAGCGACTGGCGTTTTCTTTTATTTCTGCATCTCGGTCTCAAGCAGACTTATGGCCCCTCTCGACGCCAACGGTACAGCATAGGCTGAACCTCAGGTGTGTATTGATGGCCTTCCGAAATGAGGTAGGTCGTGCCTTGTCGTCGGCACGTGAGTAGGCATGGAAACATGAACAGGACAGTCGATGGGCTTGGGTGGTTGTTGTATCGGTGGAATGGGAAGATCGTTCGAACAAAGCCTGTCCAATAGGACGAGAAGGCTCTAAAATTAGTTTCAAGTAGAGCAGATCGCATGTTTCTTGGTCTAGATGAGTAGTCTAGACAGTAAATGCAGAAACGTGATGGCTCTTTACCGTGTTCCATTGTGATTTGGACCCTTTGTGTGTTGTTTAACGACCACATGCGTGATGAAGCACAAGCTTCTTCATACATCCTGTGTGGATGACCATCTCGCCGCTCAATGGTCCCTAGTTACTGATAGTTGTGTGTATCATAAACTCCATCGTTCTAAATCCAATGCCAAGTGATGCTACTAATTGATGAGAGAGCTAAGTAGGAGATGACCTACTCCACAGATACAACAAATACAGCATTCACTACCTATGTGCGAACAGTAGTAGCTGTGCAGCACGACGGAGTGAATCTGTTGTGAACGGACATGCAGTCATTGTTCATTGTCATAGTACTAGATTGCAGGCCCCCATATCAGGCCTTTTATCGCTCACTGCACCTAGCAGCACACACCATAACAGAAGAGCCCCCATGTCCCCGACGTCCAAAGGCAGAGCAACAACACGATCCCTCTCCAACCCCCATCCTCAGTGCCCAACCATCGCCTCCGCCCACTCAGGCAACCTCTTCCCCACCGTCTTCGCCCTATCCACAACCGCCCTCATCTCCTCCACCTCCGCCTGCGTCAAGTCAACCTCCCTACTCGCCCAATTCTCCTCCAGCCTGCCCACCTTCGTCGTCCCCGGAATCGCAATCATCCCCTGACTAGCCACCCAGGCAAGCGCCAGCTGCGCCACACTACACCCTTTCCGCGCCGCCAGCTTCCGCATCTCCGCCACGACAGCCTTGTTCTGCTCAAAGTTGCGGCCCTGGAATTTGGGCAGGGTGCGGCGGAAGTCGTCGGCGGCGAAGGCGTCTGGCGAGCTGTAGGCGAAGTTGTCGACGAGCCAGCCGTGGCCGAGCGGGGAGTAGGCGATGTAGGGGATGTCGAGTTCGCGTGCGGTGCTGATGAGGCCGTCGGTTTCGTGGATTGTCTCAAAGGCTGAGTATTCGGCTTGGATGGCGTCGATGCGGGCGACTTTTGTAGCGGGGAGGGTCATATGTTAGTTTTGATTTTGGGCAATTGTTGACGGGACATTTTGAGAAAGGGGGAAAGGTTTGGGGGGAGAAAAGGGGGAAAGGTTTGGGGGGAGAAAAGGGGGAATTGGCGCTTACTTGAGTTTGCCTTGCGCAGCGTTGCGGCGGAGCATTCGGAGAGGCCAATGTATTTTGTCTTGCCGGCCTTGCGGATCGTGTCGAGGGCGGAGATTGATTCTTCGAGAGGGGTGTCTGGGGGTGGTTAGTGTAACACGAACGGCGGGCAGGGAGTGCAAGAAGGGGTCAACGCACTCGGGTCGATGCGGTGGAGGTAGTAGAGGTCGGGAGCGAAGCCGAGTCTGTCAATGGTGCCGTCGATGTATTTCCGGATGTGCTTGGCCGAGTTCGTCAGCTGGCCGGAGCCGAAGCAGTCGAAGCCACACTTAGACGCGACTATGCCGGCACGCACGGTCAGCTTCATCGTATGAAGAGTCTTTTGAGAGAGGAGGGGGGCTGGGGCGAGTTGAGAGAAGGGGAAGGAGGAGCACGCAACTGAAGACCTTGTCTCGGACGTTGTGCTTGCGGATGAAGTCGCCGAGCAGCTTCTCGTTCATGCCGGCTCGGTACACGACCTGGCGGATCGTGTTAGTATCTTGCCCAGCCTCAAGATGGTCTCTATCGAATGACATACAGCCGTGTCCCAGAATGTGCATCCCAGCTCAATGGCCTTGAGGAGCACGGGTTCGGCCTGCTTGGGACTGAGATTGGTGCCACAGCCCATACTGATGCCCATGGCGCCAAACCCTGGGGAAGGGACGGTAATGCCACGGAATGGAATTGATTTCACCATGTTGATAAATTGCACGGATAAAGGGGGATAAGTTCTCTGACTGCATGCAATATAGATGGTGAGTCTAGTAAAGGCTCGTTTATAAAGTAGTATTCATTGTTGTTATAGGGGGAACTGGAAAGGGGATAGCGGAAGTAAAGCTTAAGACCGATCCTGAGGCAGCATCGCCAGGGCAGTGAAATGATATGCCCTCACGCTTCTTCACTGTTGTTAGGGCGTTCCACTGTTAGCAAGGGGTGGTGGTGGCGGGTGTGTGCAGCTTCAGTAGACTGCTGTTTCACTTGCCCAACGTTTTACCAATACCTGCCAGACTCAGTTGGAAAAATTCCTCGTCGAGTCTCCGACTGTGAAGTGAGCGGATTGGGACGTTAAATCCGGTGAGTGCGATCTCCAGCTGCCTGATGACGCTGCACGCAAGGATTGTGGTTACCCCCGACTCAGACACCACCGGCTGTTGGAATACTGCCTCGTAACGGGTATCGCGCAGGCCAACATCAAACACGATCAGAAATAAAAATGCTTCATATATATCGAATCTTATGACCCTTTTATCTGTCTGCTGATCGCTAGGACGGTATGTCTGCTGTCCGACATCTGCGGAAGAGTTTCCAGAACGCTCACTTCAATGGGATGGAGGAGTGTCATTCTAACAGCTAATTATCTGTCTAGTCTTCTCGGCTGGCCAATGGTGCATGGCAGGGCTCGTAGTCAAGGAGCCTTCGATTGTGATATTCAGGTCTCTGGGCCTCAGGAAGATCTTGCTTCATGTCGTTGGCCCTCGTCCTAACTACTAACTACAGAATCTCGATACATACTCGAGAATATCAGCCGGACTCTTAGGATACTTGAGTTTCTGGGTCGGTTCATCATAGCGCAAGAAACACTATCTCGAGGATCGATGCATGCCGAACACGAGGATTGAGGCCTGATGTCTCGTGGTATCATATTCAACCTGTCCGATTCATAGTATCCAAGTCGGAAAATTCTAAGCAAAGCCGAGGACTTGCCAGCATGATCTCCTACACATTCGATATCGCCCGTCTATCGCATCACGCTTTCAAAGACCAAAACCCGCCGTCTACAGCAGCTCCTGTCGGAAATAACCACGAGTCTGGGATATTGAAATTGAAGTTATTGAGCTGCATAGTGTCAGTCACATCACAATTCCTGGTCGGCCTTTCGTGGGCTTACCATGTCAAACGCATTCTCATCCGGCCATGCGTCACCCATCATGGTGTCAATTTGAGCTGGTACTACCATTTCACCTTCTCTTCCAGCGTTCATCTCCGCAAGCCTCGCTTTAAACACTGCAATACTCTCCGTCAAGCTCTTCTTTGCCGCCGCCAGTATCTTCTCTTCGATCTCACTCTGCTCGGCCCCGGCCTCCATGGCATCGATCTGCGCCTTGACACAATCCCACTTTAGCGCACCTTTAACGTTCGTCTCTGCCACTCTCGTCCGCTCTCGCAGCATCCTAGCATTCTCCTCCAGCATACCGTATAGTTCTCGCCGATTCGTCTCCTGTGCCGCAGAAGCCAAATATGACTGTTCTTCGAACTTGCTCATGATGTCCAGACTTATGAACAAAAAGCATAGGATGTACACATCCCTAAACATGCCACTACCAAGCAACTTGACCCGGTAGAACGAATATTTATCTGCAGGATCAGTCTGGGCACCGGCGATGAATACTGCGCACTCCATACAGACTTTGTGCGAGTAGTACAAATTTGCATTGTCAAATGACTGTAGTGCGAAGCCTGAGTGCAATGAGATCAGAAAGCGATGAGTGAGTAGATCGATGAGCTTGGTATGGAAGTCGCGTGGTGGTGTGGTTGCTTTGGCATAGATGCGGAAGAGCCGATGTATGGTACGGCATTGAGCTGAGAGATCGTTACCGAGCCGCGGGACGCCCTGATATGTGAGATCTTTGCGAAAGTCTGCGAGTTGGGTGGCAATCTCGAGACGGATGGGAAAGGTCTTGTTCAGCAAGACCAGCATGGATGTAGACGTATATTGGTCGAGGGGCTTTGTCGTGGGCATTTCGCGGCAATCTTCGGAAAGTTGCTCGTCGTCGATGTTGGAAGGACTCGCTGTATCATAGTCGTTGATGGAGAGGAGAGGGGAAGCAGCAGAGTCCATGGCGCCTTGAAGGTTGAGCTCGACAACAGTGGCCCAGAGTCGACGACGCATCTCAGATTGATAGACGGACATGCATGGTATGTGGCTAGGGTCGCGATGTAGTCCCATGTGTATAGCGGTTCGGAGAAGAGTTCCAGCAGACAGCCACGTCATGTCTCCCCCGATGCCGAGGGCCTGGCGAGCAATCAGCAGTAAGCAATGGATCTGGAGCCCTGCAATGTTTGTGCGAGGCTTCTCGTTGGGCGTGCTGAGCCATGCTTGAACTCGGTGTATCCACTGCGCGGCCACGAGCCTGCTGGCATGCGTTGTTTCGGCAAAGTCGACGAAGCAAGCACCTATCGACATCATTGCTAAGATTTTCATGAAAATGGGCGCACACGCCGTTTGCGGGTTGTCCCAGAACCTGGTGTAGTCTCTTCGGAAGGTCGGTACATGAACTACACGATAGACACCTTCGAAAGTTCTGAGATATGCAGTGACTAGTCGATCTACAATATCTTTCGGAGGCAGAATGGTATATAGTTCCGACGTGGCCATCACTGGCACATCAACCGGCCTCTTGATTTCCCTTGCGAGCTGTTTACACTGGCCAAGCAGACGCGGCACCTCCGCGTCTGGCTCGCGTTCTGCTTTGTGGTAGACACGTAGGATTAGACAGAACTAAGGACATGTTAAAAACCGATAGGTATTGAAGAACGTAGGACAAGTACCTTCTCGAGACAGCTACGCCAATGTCCTTGCGCGAAGAGTCGAGTCTTCTCGAATGTCCACCCAGCCGGCAACTCCTCGCTGGTGACATGATCTGGGAGGGGTTTCTTCTTTGCACGTTCCAACTCAAGGGCACCTGAAAGTTTCTTTTCAAGATCCTTGACGCCATCAATGAGAGCTTGATTAGCATTGGACCCATGTCCGTCCTGAGTTTCCTGAAGGTCCTTCGAGAATGTCGATAATTGCTCAAGTTTATCAAGAGCTGCTTGGAGTGCCGTCTCCGAGGTCCGACTTGACTGTGTTGTGTCACTGTGTTTATTTCTACTAAATATCATGGATGAGGTGATCTTGTGAAAATGATCGGCTGGAGCGTCATCTACATTCGAAGAGTTAGAGCGCGAAGAGCCAGGGTCAAGCTGAACACCTTGGCCAGTCTCCTCTATAGGGGCTGCGAAGCGTCAGTAAGAGTGTTGATTAGGCAGAAAAGCACACACAAGCGTGGCACAGATAGGGATCAAACAACTGTCTTCGCCAGATGCTGCCCCGAGACTTCACCGCAAGGTCATTAGCCACTGCTGGCTTGTCCCGAATTTGATCATCTCCGACTGAAGATATGCTTGTTGGCGGACTCAGAACGATCTGCTGTTGCGGCGTCTGATGCGGTGTCTCGTTCTTTCGAGCCGGGTGCTTCTCTGGAACCCTCTCATCCAGCGTAAATGTACACTGTCTTGTACAACCCATGCGAATACATTGATTACATGGTAAATTCCGATCGCACTTTACTTTACGAGAGCGGCAACGTGTACAGGCAAGTGCAGGACGTCGGCGTTTCTTGGGAGTGACAGAAGAGCTGGTCATGCTTGGATTAAGCGTATCTTGCATTATGTTCGAAGACAAGGAGGGAGATAACGCCACGGATGTATCTGGATTGTTTGCAACTATATCCCGTAACTCACGAATAGAGTTAGTCGAGTTCTGCATCTCGTCCGAGTTGATGTTGAAGCTGTATCGGGAAAATCTGTCGCGCTTTTCGGGGTATAGCTCTTTACTTGCCATAAGACTCGGGCTTTAAACAAGAAGACCTCGAGACATTCAGCCATACGCTCAAGATGCCAGTCTGTTAAACGACATACACTTCCAGCTGTCCTGAAGTGCACAAAATGTGCTATAAAGTTGTTTCCCGGCAAAATGGGGAAGAATCAGAATCAGATTACGTTCGGCGATTGACCAGATCGGGGCCAAATGCCAATACTTCGGTGTCGGAAGCCTACCCGATATCTCCGACCCTCGGACGTAGGGGCTTTCTCGTGTATGAAGAATGGAATGGCAAAATGCAGTGAAGAGAAATGCGCCCTCACATTTCATGATTCCACAGCCGCAATATCATTGTCATTACCGACGTCGATCAAACGTATATGAACTCTCGGTTGAAAGATTGGCAGTGACTGCTTTTAGCAAACGCAGTATACTGTATACATACATAAGAGAATCGTGTGAAACTTTCGATTCCCTATAGCCAACTTGAGCGGATAAGAAGAGCGTACCGGAGACAATGAATACGAAGTACAAGAGTCTGTATTCCGCTGGGTATCCACGCTGCTGTACACCTGACGCACTTTAGGACAACTTCACGATGGTCTGTCGGTATTAAAATAAGTGCTCTTGGAGCTGAAGAGCTAAAGTCACTAGATACTACCCCACAAAGGCAGGATCTATCTAGAAACGAACAGGTGGCAGCAGAGTTCCTATCAATCAGTTCAGTTCAACTTTGGGCCTCTAGTTGAACTGGACTGAAGTACTTCAATCCTAGCCGTCGTAGAATTAGATTAAACTATTAATCCTAGTAGTAGAATTAAAGTTAAACTAGACTAGACTAAAGTATATTAGTAAGATTAGCTAAAAGTCTTAAAGATAGATAAAATTTAGTGTTTTAAGGCTATATATCTATATTACCTATATAGTAATTCTTAATATAAGTAGGTAATAAGCTAAAAGGAGACTATATTCATATTATTAGTATATAGCTATTAGTATAGAGACTTTCTGTGGTACTTTATATAAGAGAGTAGAGGAAAAATCACGTGAGTTTCACGTGACTATCACGTGAAATCACGTGGCATATCATCTAATAGCCCACGCTTACCTAATATACCTAGGAGTCATATAATATATCATGTGATGCGTCATGTGATGCGTCACGTGACATAATATCACGTGACATGGTTCTGATGAATCTATCCGAATCACCTAAGCTCAAGAGGATATCTACTAATATACTATCTATATATAACTTCAGTTCAACTCAACTATTAGCAACTTAATCCTACCCTAGGATTGAATTGGACTGAGGATCCAACCCTTGGCAAGAGGCCTCAGTTGAACTGGACTGAGTCAATTCTGGAGAGGCAGAATTGAAGTTGGACTGATTGATAGGAACTCTGGGTGGCAGATAATAGCGCAACACAATACAATGCCAAGAGTTGTCCCCGTGAGCCTCAATTCTCTCTATCGTTAATCGAACTTGTACTTAGGCTAGTAATTAGTTTTTTACTTAAAGCCGACTGTTTCGTTATGTAAGAGCAGTCTCGCACTTCGGTTCCATAAGCCTCAGACAAAGTCTTTGCGCTTGAAACACCTAGGCTGTGGATTACTTCATCATTGTACAGCGACCATGTCATTACTCTGGCAGGTCAGGCACGGTATGCTCGGTCAAGCGGCCGATGCGGTGGGTGGATGCTTTCGTGGGGGACCTCCTAGATTGGCATAGGTAATACTATAACTAAACTTTGGACTATGGAGCTACATCTACCGCCGCTGGGTCCGTTGACTTTGGCACATATTGAGACTGTGCTTTCGAGGGATTTTACGTAGAGTATGGTGGCGTTGGACAAGGATTGACTTGTGATCGGTGCAGATATTCAATCTCATCATATGCCTGGTCGCTAGAGGACGTGCGTACCTAATTAGAGCGCAACTAATGCAATTAACTTCAACATACCTGCAGTCATGGAAAGAAAACGATGTGTTTCTGCAGTTGCGGATGAAATATACTGATATTTGTGTTCATACGTCCTTTCGAGTAATTCTTACTAATATAGCAAACGTTAAATTTTTACAGAAAAGTACCGGGACTTGACACGAAAACATCGTAGACTTTCAGGGGCTTGTAGTTCATGTCTGGCACATTTCTGACTTAGACGGCTATGCCGCATTCGCATGTCGGATGTACGATATCGTGGGCTCAGGTGACGGAAGTTGCCGATGGGATGGATCAAAGGACCAAGCAGCTAAAGAATGCTAGCTGAAGCTCAATGTCTTGGCTAACGACGCTTTGCGCGCATCTTGGAGTCGGCAAGACTCATGATGCCAAGCAGGATCTTGAACGTCATGCTGAGCTAGGTCATGCAGCTGGGATGGACGTTTCAAAATGGTTCTATTTTCGGAACTTCTCGTCTTACCTTGAATAATGCCTCATATAATGAGACATTAGTTTGTTCCCACGATATCTGCGCGAATAACAAAAAGATAGAATGAAACTGGTAGTTTCGCGACTGGCGCACGTTTCCTATGGGTGAGATTTATAAATTATCTTCGAGTTCATATTAAACTCTTTTCATAAGTTTATCGGCAACGCTCTACTATGCATTTCTTAACACCCTTCTTACTATGGTGGCTGCCACTAGCCTAGTCATCGCTGGTCGTAGACCCCAATTTCCGGAAACCGACCCAAACATAATACGAAACACCGTTACTCTACCAGTCGTAGAGAAGATTATCACTGCTCTTGAAGACCCAGAGCGCAAGTATCCAGATCTATGGAAAGAGGTCTTCTTTCAGGCCGGAATGTACGACGTCTGGGACCAGATTTGGACCGAAGTCATCCATGGGTTTGGGCGTATTCATCTACCGAAGTATTTGGAGAATAAAAAACCTACGTGTGATCCAAAAACGCTGGACAATCAGGCCGACTATGAGAAGGCTCTTATAGCGCAATTCAACGATCTTATTAAAAGTAGTAAAGAGGGTGGATACGGTGAAAAAGAATTCCAAGATGATTTCACGCACACAAACGGCTCTGCCCAGAGTTATGGATGTGATAAAGGCTGTAAGAAGCAGGCTGTGCACCTCAGCGATCTCATAGCCATTCAGGCCGCAATCATGGATTCATGTCGTGGCAACCCCGGTTATGTCATTATTGGGGAATGGCGTGCAGAGTATGGTGTAAAAAGGAGAAAAGAACACACGATGTGTCATATACATACACAATGGTGTTGAGTGCCTAACAATGTGTGAGTAGGCAGACGGTCTAGGGGAACTGAATACTGAAAACCTGTATTGCTTGAGCCTAATAATCAGATGCAAGAGGGATACTTTAAAAATATAGAGATGAAGAAAGACGTTTGCCTGTTACCCGTCCCATGCACTTCGAAATTGCAACCTCTGGGATACAATGTCTGTCAGATACTACATACTACAAGTGAAGAGGGCCGCCGCCTGCTAAGAGCCTAGAATAGACCAACCACGGCAAGCGACTCAGGAGTCTTGCAACGTTGATCTTTTCGTCGTCGTAGCAAAATGCACCTGAGTGGCTAAGCGATTACAATATACATAGCTGATCGCCCCGCTCGGCAGATGAGTTCGCGTTTATGCAAATAGTCGGTGGTAGCATGACCAGTCCTTAGCACCGCACCGGTGGTCTTAGAAAGGATTTCAGCAAGACTAGGGTGAGTCTGAAAGGAAGACACTGCACTACGAGTATCTGCCGTTCAGGCGCTTAACCGCGCGGTCTAAATGCCAGTATGTTCCTAGACTATCTAGACTCCAGGGCGGGAAAGTACGTACCTAGTAAGCCGTGAGTATCTACAAAGAAAGTTCTCGGCATTATTGGCCTAAAGGTCCCAAAGATCGTATGAGCTGGGTCGGCTCGAGTGATTTCGGGTTTTCGGACCGAAACCAAAGTCTTTGTACGATATTAGACGCATCGATGTGGTGTATGCAAGGTGAACAAAGCCTTTACCCAACAGAGTTTGGGTGCATCAATAACAGCCACTTAGGATCAGCGGTCCCAGCATGTAATAAAATAAGGGCACATCAATCGCGTTCATGTCCTGGTTTGGACAGATTTGGCGAGTGGACCGAGCAGAGCGTCCAAGGGAACAAGACAGCGGTCTCCCAACGTCTTTCCTGGGGGTGTTTGTGTGACGGAGAATCTGACGGAAGGATTGGACACATATCATTATGGCGCTGGTAATGGTCCCTTCACCCCCTGCCCTAGCCACGTGTCGACTACGGCTGCATGCGGGGTGGCTTGCATGATGCCGTGGGGACGAAGGAAGCGGAAATCCCCGCCTGTTTTCAGTGGCTCTCACTCTCGGCCTCGAACATGCCTCGGTGACGGGGCCGGGTGCGAAGGAGAAAGGGGCAAAGAGCGAGCGGCAAAGGGACGGCGCGAGCACACCGCCATCTTACCATGAGCAGCGTAGCAACTTAGGCTAGTCTTAGGGTCTATTCGAGGGTTGGGACATGGAATTAATGTGATTGTGTTGGAGGCCCGCCGGGATAGATAATTTGATGACAAGAGAAATTCCTGCATCGGCTCTTTCTCCACCATATGCGCCTAGACCCACACCAATAAAAACAACCGGTCTGCCATAGTAGTTCCTTGGCTCACGTATGAGGAGAGCAAGAGTTGTATTGGTATACGCGGCTCGTTGTTTGATCACGCCGCATTACGATATCTTATTCACTGTAGGATATGCTAGTTCCTGCGACTACACTTCATCACCTAAGCCTATAGGCCCTCGTCCAACCATATCCTTGATAGTCATCTTCACGTATTCATCCTCAGCTCCGGCAGTTATCGCAGACCAGCTCTTTTCTCGAGCCTGTCCCTGAATAGTCTCGTCGTCAAATGTGATTGTCGAGTTATCGGCGCGGACATGGCGGGAATAACCGCTAATATCGTCAAAATACACTAGCTTTTGCTCTGTACTTCCAAAACCTGCGGCTCTTGACTCGGCCGGTATCGAGTAGTAGGTAGCAGTGCCGTTCTGGTGAGTGCTTAGGGTACTTTCGCTTTGCAGATTGCTGTGACCGTATGATTCGTCGAGAAGAAACCAAAGTGCACCAGATGATTTCACATCTTTGCCGCGGTCCATGGTGGCCTGAAGAGTGAAATTGTCGCTGTCTGGGAACGACATGTAGCGAGACGCGACCATAATCGGGTAGCTGAACGAACTAGAGTATGGAGACAGGCGCTCGATATTTGAGGCGGCCATCCCATTGGTCTTCTGCATGTTCAACTGGTCGTTGCCTGAATTGCTGAAGTTGCCAACGTTAGAATATGTGACCCTTTGAGACCACGTCGCGCCGTACGTTCCACTTGAAGTTTGGATCGTCGCGCTTATGTCAAGAGAGCGGTCTACGTTTACGTGGTAGTCAAGCGTTGAATTCGTGCCGTTGGTCGCTTGGCCAACTTTTGAGGCTAGAGCTATGAGTGCTGGTGGAGATTGGATGATTGGGCCAGTCCCAGATGTAACGTAACCATCTTCGTCAGACCAAATGAAAATCTTTCCAGTCACGACCCAATTCGACGCAACTGTCTCAGTCAAGCGCGCATTTCCTTTCCCGTCATCGCTTATGCCTGCCACTCGGATCTCGAATCTATGCTTGCCACCGTCGCAAAGCAATGGCAGGAACGGCGTGATGTCGATCCCATCTTCAATCAAGTCGAATGCATCGATGCCTACAATCGGTCTCCAGAGGCCTGGAACGACACCACCGGTAAATATAACCGGGAACGGCCAAGTAATGCCCGCTATAATACCATCGATGAGCAGCTGTACTTCTCGGAATGGGGAGTATCCGTTGAGCGTCGTGCCGTTGAAAGTCGCTGTATCAGAAGAGAGAACGTTAGACCACCAGAACTCTTCGGCTGCTTGACCGCACGCAGATATGGAGAACACAGCTCGTCTGACGTTCTGTGGGAGCATTAAGTCATTAGTAGCTACGGCGTCTGGCACAATGAAAGCGCTTGGTTTGTCTACAGCCCCCTGACGAGCGGAAACAGGTATGATGAGGTCTGCAGCCTGCAAAGGTGAACTCTCCTTGAAAAACATGGCCGTAAGTGTGGTGTTGAATGGTGCAGTATAGACATCATTGATGAGATTTCCGAGATCAAAGATGATCCTCTGAGGCTCTTTGAAGAGCGCTAAAACGTGGCTCATGTCTTTCAAATATGTCCACTCGATGCCGGTCGATGTTGGCTCCGCAGTGGACAGTCGCCAAATCTCCGTATCGTTGAGATACATTAGTCCAAGCCGGTCGAATTGCCTCCCAGCGGAGGTCACAGTGAAGTTGAAGGTGACACGGTTGAAGTCACATAGCGGTGGTACATAATCGCCTGTGACAAGGTTACTAAGCTGCGAGAGTAATGGTTTTTTGAGATAGCATGTCATGAAAGACGTCAAACTAGTGAAAGATGCTTACCAAGGAATGGGTTACCATAGCTATTGGCAAATGAGTGTACCATCAATACCTGCGTACATAAGGCATCCACAGGTGTTTCAACTGGCGGCGATACCTGGAAGCACTCCAGTATGGCAGCGGCCGGAGTGGAAGCTCGCGCGGTGAGTACATTGAGCGAGGAAATGAATACAGTATTACCAGTAATGGATATAAGGTAGGTCATACAAACCAAAAAAGAGAATGCGGAAGCGAGGACCCAGTAACGCTGAAATGGATAATGGCTGGGTTGTGTCTGCTGCTGGTGTTCAGATCTCATCGGACGATGACCATGATGCTCGATGTTCTTTCCATCCAAGAAGATGACCATTCTGTCCAAACTCTTCCGTCCTGGATCCATACTAGATTAAGATCAAGCGAGCTTTTGGAGACTTGAAAAAACGTATAACGGTAAAGAAGAAAACGCTAATGATGATTACAATGATACGATGGCAGATACGAGACGTGCTAAAAGACGAACGCCTGGACCCCGCAGAATGATGCTACCGCTCTGAATGGTGGTGAAAGAGATGGAGTTGCGCCACTGAGATAACGCGGTTGCAGCCAGGTTCAAAGTCGCATCCCAAGGCTCCAGTAGAGACTGGATTCGCTGCTATTCTACCTCAGAGTAGAAGTCTGCACAGCAATCAACACGGCCGTTTGATCATTGACTCCTAGTATGGTAAGTCATATACAACGCGAGACAGGGCTTGTCACTACACACCTGCAATGGAATGCTTAAACAGATGAATGGGATATAATGTATTAGCCGTGTGAGCCGTACGTGTTCCAGTATCTCCGTATTGCTTGTCGCGCGAGCTCACTTTGCTCGAATCTTGCGCGATAGTAGTTGAATAGTGAGAACTCGTCTCTGGACAAGAGATAGCTCGCCGGGCGGGCGTTGAGTCGTGTCCAAAGTTCCTGTAGACAACTCTCGAGGAAGTGTGCAATATCTGGATGGATGCCTGTGTCGCTATTTCGTGCAATTTCGAGGGCCTGGGGCATTGAGAGGACGCCGTAGCCAATTATATACGGACTGTACCATCCCATCGCTGTCTGAGTGCAATGTAGGGGGGGATACTGTGATGCGATCGTCGCGGGCAGTGCTAGAGCGTGTAGGGAAGGCGGCAGGGACACTAGACAGGTATGCAGCGCTCTATTAACGACCACGACAGTGATTTGCGACAATGCCGGACAGAGAAGAAACAGACCACGACAAACAAACTCCACCGCCGGTTCGGGGACGAGGGCAAAGCGAATGCTATATAACACCCAGACAAGAAGAAGGATCCCAATTCCACGTGGAAGTCTACCAGGCTGATCCCGCCCATCTCGCTCGGACAAAGGAAAAAAGGTTTATGCCACCGGCTCAGGCGAAACTGCCCTTGGGCTTAGGTACCCACTCGGAGGAACAACAGATGGCTCGTTTCTGGTTGCAAACGGTTGTAATTCCACGCTTCATACAAAGGCTAGGATGCTTGCAATGCTAGGGACCCTCATCCTTGTATACCAAGCTCCTGTCGCCCCGGGTTCGCGTTGTTCACTAGCCTAGATATAGTCCATGATCATATATGACAATATGATATTAGCCGCTCTGAAAGTGACTAGGGACTAGAGGCCTGGGGAGTATCAGGGCTAATGTGCCCGTACTCTAAGCGTGCATAGCGGCTCGCCGAAGAAATGGGGTACAAGGTCTACTACTAACGTTATAATAGCATATACTTTTGTCTGCCGTATCGCACACAGGTCCTCCACTATGTTGAAGTCTCAACGGACTTCGGGTTGAGGCATAGGCATGTGCTCAAATTCAGCCGGGGACTGAGCAGGTCCAATATGAGGCCTGAAGACATGGCTGTTGATATGCTAGTCGGCAAGCGCGTTTGATGCCGTGTGCCTGTTCATTCTCCGAGTCGACGTCGGCGCAACAACGGGATCGCGTGAGAAGATTCTCGCAGGAGGCTGCAGGGGGAGCGTAAGAGGACCAGGGGCCTGTCGTGGGATGAAATAAGGTTACAGGATGCTGTGATTGTGGCACATTGGCATTCCGGGGCCAGCAGCATCAGCACCAGCGGAAGGACGTGGACAGCGACACTCAGACAAGACTGGTGCAAAGGCAAAAATGCAAAAGAGGCCATGCAACACAACGTTTCGCGCGCTTGTCCGAGGGCCGTGCTCCTGAGCGAGAGTGGATATCGAGTGGAGAAAGTGGCCTCCGAGGCTCCACCCAGTGACTCGGTTGATGCAGTTGATGCAAGGCGAACCAACAACGGGGCATCTGTCAGCTTGCTCCTTGTTGATCAAGTGAATCGTCTGCGCACTCGACAGGGAACTCCCTGGCTGTCACATCCGCTTGTGGTTTAGTATCAACGGGCCCCATGCAAACGGTTTGGTGGTCTTATGCAGAGAGTGTTTCATGGCACGAGAATCCATGCTTGCTACCTTATACATCAACGTGCTGTGTACAAGACTTTTATTACACCGGACTTGTCGGCGTGCTGAGGAGATGTATTCCTTTCAAGCTACCTTAGTATTTCGATAGTGAGTACATAGTAATTCAAGGGAACCCCGTTGATGGTGTTTTCTCTTTCATCTTTGCTGAACATCTGGTTGAAACTTATGTGCTGTGCGCCAAACTTAAGATTTCCAATAAGTCAGTCATCAACAGACTCATCAAGGGCAACATATGGGACAGACTGAGATATCATCAGATGCTAGGATGGCAGGGTGTGTTGAACTGAAGCTCCAGTATTATCATCTCCTCCCTAGTTTGCATCATCTCCGAGCAGGACATGGAGATGATAGACGGTATATGGGCGGGACATGGGCCCCCAGCGTAAGCTGCCCTGCAATATGATGTTGTGCTATGGTAAAGATGAACTGTATTGAAGTCGATGTGTGCATAATTTGAACAAACTCGACCCTTGTCTTATGAGTGCTATCGAGTGCGTACACAGTATTAGTAGTCGACAACAGCAATCCAAGGCTCAGGCTAACTGGACTCCCAGGGACTTGGCACAAGCTCTCTCCTTCTCTCCGACGTGCACCCCGCTTCTCCAGGTGTATTGATTCACTCTCTCGCATCTACCGAGAGTAGCGGTACGAGAACGAACCAGCCACACGGCACACGCCGCGGGACTCTTCTGCACTCTGGTGGGTCCATCACTACTGTTGAGACTTTAAAGAGAGACGTCACAGAACGTCTAGCCTTTTCCTTAACTCTGTAGCTCATTGCCCTACCTAGCCGCGCCTGCGCCGCACATCTTTCTTTTGGGCATGAATCCTGGAAGCATTTGGTGCTGGGCACCACCTTTTGGGAGTCTTCTCTCATCCTAGGATCCATCATCTCTCCCTCATTCAGTTTCGGTAACTCCCTCTATGATCATGATGGCTTCATCAGGTCCGTAGTTCCGTTTATGGCGCATAATAGCGCCATGTTTTCTTCCTAACGCGTGGAGAGCGGCCTCATTCAGCATTCGAAAGCCTTTCAACACAGCGAGCTTTCGCCTATTCAACTTACCAAGTCTCAGACATTACCGTTACTTAGGTGCCCTATCTGCTGTAGAAGTGGTAGTAGATATGGCCGTTCTACTGGCACTGAGATACAAGTGTGGCACTCTGGGCTCGCTGAATCCAGAATGGAAACCTTAATAAAGCCTTTTGCTGCCTACAACACAAATTGACGTACCCTTTCGGCTAGATTCAATCCCTTTCGCCTCGAACGAATCAAGAAAGATCACAGGTCCCTCTTTGAGAATTACCTTTAACCGCCGTCCCTCATGCAGACGACAAGGTGGGTGCAAGTAGAGTTTGGCCGCGTCAAGCGTAAGGTTCATACATTTATTACTTCATCACTCTATCTCACCAATGGTCGAATGCGAGGGTAATTCAAGACAACCAATCTCTTCTGATTGGCAAAGACCAGTTATAAGACGCAGATATCGCCGTGGGTTGCTGTCCTATTTCTTCCTTCCTTATGGTGTCCTCAGACAGTTCTGGCGCATCCGCAATCTTCATATCATGATTCTACAAATTGTTGAATTTCGCCGCATATGCAAAGAGCCAGCGACTCGCCTGGGTTCTTGTCGTTCAGAGTATTTACGGTGCCATGTGCCATGATACAAAGTCAAATGGAGGCCTTCCAAGCTCCGCAAAAGGTTCCACCAGTTTGCAAGACATGCTGAAATTTTCCCGATACCAACCCACGTAGGGTCCCAGGCGTTATTATGTGCTCCATGAAATGGCAGGATTCGTGTGTGCACATTGCTAAGCGACATCGTGACTCGCATTTAGGAAAGAATAGATAATCGGTGTGCCATTCCTGGAAGGCGTTAGAGATCATTCCGCTATTTTAGATGAGTATATTTTTGCTCATCCAGTTACGCTACGTGAGCGAAACAACCTGAGTATTGCGGACCCTAACTGTATTATGGTTGCTTCTGAAACGGTGCGCAACATCCTTTGCGCACAAGCTCGTTCGAAGCATGGATCTCGGAAATTGACAAGACTGTGTGATGACTTCGCCAGAAAACCAGCATGCCCTTGCTATGCAGCCCCAATATATACGTGGTATGCATGCCTGGACGCGCTCTGCTTTCCATCATGGGTCACAGACCTGGTCACATGGACACCGTGCCAAGAAAGAGGCCACATATATGTCGTGCATACTAGGTATAAGGTGAGCATCACCTGTCGTATGGTAATATTACCGTATCGACAGTTGCCCGTCAGTTTTTAGCGAGGGAGTTTCCGGGGCACTGTGCTACAGTCTCATCTTGATCGATCCAGTCTTTTACAAATCACGGACTTACAATTGCGCGCTGCGCACTTTTTATCTCGATACCATGGATGCAAGGAATGGGTTGTCCTGGAACTGGAGACGAACTTAGAGCCGATAAGAGAGGAAACTGTGCACTAAAGAGATTTCCGTGTAGTTTCTCTTGATATGGGTGTTACAGTTATTCCTAAGGTGCATTCGGTACCACTCGGTAACCGACCAAGTAGCAAAGCTGGGATAATTGAGAGTCATTGACTTTGCCCTGCTTGGTTTGCCATCTCATTTCGTGGTTGGTGAGCCAGCTACTCAACGCAACGCATGGTGATGCTCTCTTCGCCATCTCATGACGGTATTACTGCGACGCATTCTGGGTAACGGTCTCGCTGTAATGATGCTTGCCTGTATGACTACTTGGAGTCAGCACAATCGACTTGATTCCGCGATTCCTTAGTTGGCGTTATGATGCCGCGTTTTATATAATGTCCCAAGAGTGTTAACAGAGGAACCCGACATATCGTATTTCCTGGGCGCGTGAGACTAAAACCCAAGATATGAGGCCACCTTTGCTGGTACACGGCCGGAGACTGTAGACAGACACGACTTACGGTGCTTTTGCTTGTGAAAGTCACATCTCATATATCGAATATAGTAGACGGCAGATGGATATACGACGCGCGGGCGGCGCGTCCACTTCATTGCTCTTCGAGAACTGCCCAGTTTTGGTTCCCGGATGACGTTCGTCTTGGCGTTACTTCCCCTAAACCTGTCCTCTAAAATAAGTAGGACCAGAAACGTGGGCACGCGAGAGCATCGACTTCATCACATGTTATTTTTCTTTCACGAACCCCTTTTGTCGTATATCTATTTGACCTTTTCAATCGCAAAGTCTTGTCCTCTACGACCTACAATTGTCACTCGTCCGTCCTCGGAAGCCTGCGCTCAAAGGTAGCGCTGTCTGAGGCTTTATCTCCCCCTTGAGCAACTACTATTACATCCAGCAGAGAACAATTGCACACCTCCATCCACCTACATTTGCCAATTCATCTCCCTTCCAGCGTACGTTAAAAGATGCCTCCGAAACGAAAACGGGCGAACACTGCGGCCTCGACTCGATCAGCTCGGTCGATAAGAGATGCCGTGCTGGATGTAGCGCAACCATCATCGAGGGACGCCTCGGAAGAAGATGCACAAGACCTGGTGCTACAGGATGTCAGTCAAAGGAAGTCAGATCAGGTCAATCCGTCGAAGCGTTCACGGTCTGCCAATGTCGATGCACCGTCTGAAGACGCCGAAGATGCTGATGCTGACGATGATGATACTGCCCCTAAGAGACAGAGAAAGAACACTGGTCCGTCCCTGCGGGACATGGAGGAAATCCTAGAGCACGGTGAGAACGGCGAGCGAGGTACCATGGGAATGACGCCTCCGCCGAAGGCTGGCACCGTGGACCCAGTGGGATATAAGACAAATCCACCGCCGAAAGGACGTCCTGTTCGTATATACGCTGATGGAGTTTTCGACTTGTTCCATCTTGGACATATGAGGGTATTGCAACAAGCCAAGACTGCGTTCCCTGAAGTTCACTTGATCGTCGGAGTCACTGGTGACAAGGAGACGCATAGACGAAAGGGTTTGACAGTTCTATCAGCAAAAGAGCGCGCAGAGAGCGTCCGCCACTGCAAGTGGGTGGATGAGGTAGTCGAAGACTGCCCCTGGGTCATCACTGATGCCCCAGGCTTTCTAGAGAAGCATAAAATTGATTACGTAGCGCATGATGATCTACCCTACGGTGCAGACGAAGGCGATGACATCTACGCTCCTATAAAGCAGAAGGGTATGTTCTTGGTCACCGCCAGGACAGAGGGCGTTAGCACAACTGGCATCATTACAAAGTACCACTCTCGTTATTGCCAATACATAGTTAAACTTTACTAATGATTGAACTTAGAATCGTCAAAGATTACGACAAGTACATCTCGCGGCAGCTCAAGAGAGGAACACCGCGTCAAGAACTTAACGTGTCCTGGTTGAAGATGAACGAACTCGAGATCAAGCGCACGATGTCCGACCTGAGGAACAATATAAAGAGTAATTGGACAAATACTGGCTCTGAAGTCGGACGGGAGCTTCGGCAGTTCTGGTCCTCTCAGATCAGTCGCCCAGCCAGTCCTGCAAGGCCTTCAGCAGAGCTTGGCAATGGCGACTTGATGCCTTCGCCCAGGAATGCTGCTCTTGCCAATATCAGCCGCCTCGACATTCCTAGAAATCCTGGTGGTGCCCAATCTTCAGACTTCGTTGCAGGTTACAGTCTTGGCTTGATAGGTGGAGTCCGCTCTTGGGTACGTTATCTTGGCCCCTATTGGAACGCCACTAACAGTTTGAATCAGATGTCGCGCAATCGTCGTACACTCAACGAAAGCCGGCCTGAAAGCCCAACAAGTGATGACAGCTCTGGAGACCGCAGCCCCCATGCTGAGCCTTCACGTGGTAGACCAGGCAAGCGTGTACAGGACCAGGTACATGCGTAACTCGGCGACAAAGCATGAGATCCGCCAGAAACACCCTCTCATCCCGTTTGGCGTGGTCAGGACTGTTTGCCTCCATCGTGTGAACACGATGAACACTCTACCGACGTATTGCTTGGTTGGGCGCACGGTGCGACCAAGCAAAGTAAGACTCTTACTCAATCCAGCAATTATTTTGTACAGCAAACCTGTCGGACCGTCCTAAATCATCACCCTAACACGCCTCGCTACATTTCCGTTTCCTATCGATTGAAGAATAATTAGAGTTGTCTACGAATTGTAATCTGCTGAAAAAATAGACCGCATTTCCATTTCCCTCATCTGTTGTCACTTTCTTGTTCAATTTGGCTGCGTCAGTGATGCTGAGACGGATGATCACGGAGCCCGATCGACCTGATTCTCTCCCATTGAGTGAAGCAGATTGCTAGCAACTTCGTCGAGCAATCAGAAGCGTTATCCAAAATTGCCTGCCAACAAGCTGTCCAACACGCTGTCCAACAAGCTGTTTGAATGGCATACAGACAGTCGCGGAGGCGGCCGTTCTGCCGGCCATGGTCGAAAGCTTCACTCTTGTTTCGCGATGTTGGTAATTATATGACTGCAAGCGTCATTTGCTTTACATACCAACCAATATTCACCTCAACAGACCCGTCCAGCAATATCTTTAGCTATAATCACTCTACTCGCATCAGGACGCCTCTCCACACAATATAAGGTGCCTTCAAATACCGGATCGTTCTTTTCGTGCTCACGCCCCGGAGCTATCACAAAGTCCTGGCATATCTTGCCAAGAAATCCAAGGATCTTCAGCGTGTACAATTCCGTATATTCACGTCATCGACTTAGCCCATGTGTGTCATTTACTACATGCTGCACACCTGTGGATGTCCTCCGCAACCAGCCTTCAACGGGAGACATGGTCTTCAAACCCTATGTCAGACTGCTGTCACGCAAGGTCAGGCATGTCCACCTGGCATCAGGAATGAATCGATGACGTGGTCGGGAACGCTGTGTGGGATGTGTCAGCAAACTCGAAGAGAGCGTATGATGAATCAAAGATTCACAGGATACGGAGGTTCTTATGGAGCCTGGGCTTATTCAGCAAACAGGAGTGTACCAGGATGGGCAAGGTGGAGAGTCTGAAGGAAAGATGATTATATGTGGCGGCATTCTCTTTAAATGATAATATTTTAATCACGAAGCGTGGACAAGGCAAGCATTTAGGCTGTGGAAAGTGTTTAGCATTAAAGGCCTCGTTCCTAGGCGTTCGTAATCAGCCATGAATAACAATCGCACCCCGTCAACAGAGTATCCGTGATATTGGCTACGTATCGTGGCCGTTGACGCTACCCACAGGATCTAAGATAGGTAGGTAGCATATGTTATGTCATCTGCGAATTTTCACCGCGCGACGTCACCAACATCATCACAGTGTTTGCTTCGAGATCTGTTGTGTAAACACAGGCGTGACTGCAAATTTCCATCTATGATAGCCCTGTTTTGTCTCGCTGCCACGGTGTCATGACTATGATGCATTGTAGCCGGGAAAACTAGGTCTGCAGTTTTCATAAATTCAGGCTGTACAAGGGGTTCGTGAAGAATTTTCAGACTTCTCAGGAACTTTGGTCTCGGAATGCCGGTACCAGCTCCAGGACTGCGCCACTGCGACATATTCTGTAGCGTATCCAGTGGGTGAGAGAAATCCTCAGCCAGGTGACAATTAACGCACACGTGATGTACAGCACTTGTCGTGAGAGTGAAGTATTAGGTCATACGCAGAAGAACCTGCCAGGCAGGTAAGGCAAGAAGAAGTTTGCAAAGACAAGATATTTGAACACACTGCAGGATGATATATCATGAACAGTGCGAGATATCTTGCTAATGCTTGACTCGACAAGACATTAGGAATGACTCCGACTGGACGCTGTAGGATGAATGTCACCACCTTCCAAGCCGCCGGGGTGTCACCGGTATTATTTATGCTTTTCGAATAAGAATTTGCAGCATGCTTTGGCGAGACCGAACAACATACAATGCAGGCGATGCCCTGTCGTCGAAAGTTTAACAGGGAATAAGTCAAAACCTGACTCTCGTAGAGAGGCGATTCGAATGTTCCGGTTGTCTGGACAAGCTCGTTGCTCAGTATTTGAAGCCAAATCCGAACGGCAATTCATGTCGGATATTATCATGGAGTAGGCGTGGTCGGACAGATATCACGATGTTGTGTGTATTCTCCGCCGTGGTTGGAGGAGGTAATTACTGTGTACAGGCTGACGAAGGGATTCACACACGATGAGACCATTCCCGAGATGGCGATAGTTTCTGCGGCTATCAAGCTCCGAGCACGATCGTATGCATTGGACAGCACACCGCTCTGGACTTTTCTTGCAGACATGGCCTGTAGAGTTCACTGGGTGGCATGACCGTCGTCGAGACGCAGCTGGGTCGATGCAGGCGGCAACTCTGTTCGTGAGCCTCTTGTCGCTATCATGATGACTGCACAAGTCTATGTTGAACTTGACAGCTGTCGCAAGCGTAGGAGAGGAGACATCTGTCATAATGGTAAGCAAAACGGTGGTGGTGGCATTACCTAGAAGAGGACCTGGATCACTCAGTGCCACCGCCCTTCTCCATCCGCGGCAAATATGAATCTCTACCGTCCACGATGGATGCGCGATGCACGATGCACGATGCATCATGCACCATGGATCATGCCACACCATGTTGGCCTCACTTTTTATCGCCTTCACCCACTGGTCTGCAGCATTTTGCTCGCTCTCACCGCTACGAGGAAGCACTTTGATGGGCTTCTGGGAGCCGTACAAAGACTCCGCTTCAGCCAGTAATAAGTCACTACGACTAAGCAGACTCCATGTTGAGCAACTTCAAGTATCCATGAGACAGCATCCGGATTACCCGAATAGAGGCGACTGAAGTAGCATCTCACTAAGGCAGGCAACCAACCGGAAACGTGAGCTTGATTGACTTGACTGAATGAATCTTCCTGTCGCCGAGGAGACACGCATAGATGGATAGATGCACAGATGCCAGGACGTCCTCTTGAGTTATCGACGAGGCGCTGGAAAGTTTTAATATATACACAGTGAATGTGTATTATCATCATTCACGAGCACCAAATTTAATTTCCCAGCAAAACGAGGATCCACAGTCTCCACATCTACTAACGTCCTAGCACAGGTACCATGCTGCTGGAAATGCTTATTTTGAACTGGGGACAAAAAGCCTCCGTATAATTAATTACAGTAGCAATACTGTAGTCTGTAGGCTATTAGATGTCCATTATCCATGGAATATTTCATCATATTCGTCACAATTTATCTGCTTTGCTGACCTCCTTCTTCCCTCGCCTTACCGCTTTCATCGTTGCCTTTCTTTCCACTTCAAAGGGGGGGAGCCGAGCCGAGAAAACAATAACGTGGTATTATTATTATTACTATTATCATTATTATCATCATTATTATTCCATTGTCATCATCTTCATTATTATTAGTATTGTTGTTATTATCATCATCTTCATCATCATCATCCTCCCGCCGAGGCCCTGCTCTGCATCCTTCGTCTTTCATATCACCTCAGCCCGCTCTTTCACAATTCTCTCAAGTCTCACTTCTGCGACACTGCAACGCCCGGACCGTAATACAGTCCACATCCTTCTTCTCACTGCTGCTACTGTGTCCGTTTGTCACTACAGTATAGCCTTTCCTCAATTCTCTCGATATCTTTCATCCAGCTGCAAACTGTCGCGACGTTGATCTCTTCCCGATTGCTTTTCACAGCGTCTTGCACTATTACTTGTCCCTCACATCACGTTCAAGTCGCATCCCTCGACTAATGCTTGCGACCAACCACCTGGTTCTGCTTGCAGAGTAACTATGCGCCTACTTGTATCGTCACTCAAATCGTTCCCCTGCCCGAACTATTCACATAGCGCATCTTCGCAATCCCTCTTCCCTCGACGGTCCGCGTGTTCTCGTCACAGTCACACCCCAGCGGGCATCACAACCCCCGCAAGTTTGCTTTCACCCGTCCACGACGGCCGCACCGCAGACGCTGGGTTATCGCTCGCCATTTCTGCGCGAACCACGTTTCTATCACTGCTGTGAATTTGCAAACTTGTGACCAGAGCTCGACTGGTGGTTTGGATTTGACGTGACTGATCGTGTGAACATAGAGCGCTTCCGCTGTTCAAGAAGGACCCGCACAGCCGCTCATTGCTTTCGCACTTTTATCACTTTCCCCACAGTTCTAAGAGTCAATACACAGACTATACAAAAAAAAATGAACCAAAAAGCTCGGCAAAGATCGCCTCGAGGGAATTCAGTACATCGCGAGGCATCTGTTGAGCATTCTCCGCGCCGGCAATGTCGTGAGCCATCACCAGTGGGTTCGTCCTCGTCTCCTATGCGGCGAGATGGTCAATGTACGCGTCACCCAGTCACGAGGAAAGGCAGTGGCGGCAGATCGCGCAAGAAACAAGAACGAAGGAGACGCGCGAATTCTCCGCCAGACAGGAATTCGATACAAGATGAGGGACGACTGCCATGGACCGACTATCTCTGTGGCGAGATGACGGATAATCAGGTGCTCGCCCAACTCGGCCGAATCATCGACGAAGAAGGACCAAAGAGAACGAGCACGGATATAGGCGTAACGCTGGGCAGCTGCTTTGTCGCCGTAGGGGGACTTCACCCGCCCATCACAAAGAAGTCACTCAGCGAACTCGATATCAACGCAATCATCGTCAACCCGAAATTACGCCACGATGTCAACTTTGATCGTGAACTTCACTTTCGACCAAATCTGGACGGGGACCGGGGAAAAGAGAAGATTCGCGAAGCGGAAAGGTACTGGCTGGCGTTGGAAGCAGAATTGGAGCTCTACAACATCCTTTTTCAGAGGGCTGTTATAGAACGAGAACCTATCTGGCTCCCGAGATGCACCAAAATGAGCATGCGACGGGTGCCAATCATGTTCGAAACCATCAGAGATATCTTGCAGAATCTGGTCCCGGAACGTGACCAGGCGAGAATAGAGGAGCAATTAGATCAACAGATGTTGATGCAGCAAATCGGAAAAGGCCTATGCGATCTGGTTAGTCTTTCACAATGGCTCTCGCATCTTCTGAAAGCTCATTGCGCACCAATGCGCGATGTTTGGGTGGATAAGATGGTTCAGCAGACGAAGAAAGGCGTCGAGGAAGGAAGCGCAAAGTGTATTGTGGATGGGTTGAGGGAGCTGCTTGGCATACTGGAGGCAATGAAGCTGGTAAGCCTGCATGTGACATCCAAACTGTCGATACCTGTTTGACTGACCGTATTTGCAGGACGTAGCTAATCACCAGATTCGCCATCTTCGAGCTTTACTGATAGATGACACGGTGAATTTTGAAAGAAAGTATCAGGTAAATCGAATCCCGATTCCAAAGAAAATCAATGCTGCTGAATGTCGAGCTTGGTATGCGCGTGCACAAAAAGGACATCAGTACGGCTTACCCCCTTCGGCGACATTATACCCGCGTGCTCCTAGATTGGCGACATCACAACCACATTTCGTTGCCTTTTACCGTGCTCTCTTGCACCATCTCCTAGTCGAGTGTCCAGCATCACGTCCAGACTCATTCTATTTAGATACAGAACGCCTTCGTATCATCCAGTCAGAGTTACACAATCAGGTGTATTTTGACCTTTGCTGCGCGGTGTTTCAGGTTATCATCGATGACATTGTCAAATGTTGCTTAAATTCACAGCCTGTGGTCCAGCATTTGAGTCTCTCTGCATTGAGGACTGCACTTCTCACCATAATATCTGGGGTAGGAGAGGCCACGAAACAATGGCAGAAGAATATTCCTAACCTCGCTGTCGAAATCGTACGACATGCGCTTGCGGCATGTGGCTTTACGAAGCAGTACGACGCCGGGTTGGTTACCATTGCAGAACAGCTGCTTACTGAGAAGTTTGGATCTCACTTCCCAAACTATTTTGAACTCCAAGCCCTGAAGTTGATGGGCGATTTCTTTCCCGTTTGCCTGGAGATTGCCGAACGACACATCAGCGCCAGCCCAATCGACCTCTTCAACGCTCTCATAGCACCATCATCCTTGCCATTGATGGTAGTGCCACCACCTCCACCGCCGCCGGTCGTGTCATCGAAACATGCCCTCCAACACTCTGCTAAGGCAGCTTCTCATGCTTCGAGTCAACGAAATTTACCTCTATCGTTATTGCCGTCTCCTGTGCAGCCTTCGACAGCTCCACCTCATCTGATCGATATTGCACGCAGGTTGACCCACATTGCCATCTTGCACTGGCAAGTTTGGGCACCAATCCTTTATCTCAAGATTGATGAGCCTGAGCTTCCAAGTCTGTCGTCCAACAATGCGTCCAGCACAACTTCCAGCTGTGCCTCAACACCCATCAGCTCACAGGCCACGCACACATTCCCATTGGCAGTCCGCACGCGTAGCGCAACTGTAGATGCCCACACCCTACAAGCCCCAGCAAGTGCCTCCGCGTCAGACGTTGACAGTAGCAAGCCGCTCCGCACACCCGGGGTTACCACCGATGCTGCAAACATGGCTTCGGGTCCAGGAGAGCCCGGAGAAAACGCACATCACACACATCAGCAACTACTCCCAGAATGACCAGCTTCTCGAACCTCGACATCATTCCCGGTCGCGGTTTCCTTGTACATAGATCCAAGATCGACACCACAACGAATTTCCTTTGTCGTGCATAGCGTAGATACCTCATTTTCATTTACTGCATTCTGTTTCGGTATCTCATCATTTCATACTATTTCTGTTCCACAACATCTTTCCAGGGGTTTCTCTCATACGACATCTGTAAATCACGCATGTTTTACCAGTCGGCTTTACACACTAGATTGGCGTTTGGGTCCTGGCTCGTCCCGGCTGCATAGTCGTAGGTGTACAGCTTACACCATTGTAATACCCCTGTTCTCATTTTCTGTTCCCTCTCTTTCAGCTATTCAAAATTGCATTTTAGCGCGCGGATGTGATTGATGGGTTAGAGCCTAGGGCGGCGGACAGCGTTTGCTGTAACGATTAGTTTGTTTGCTTTGTGCAACGCTCAATTCGCGGGGGAATAATAGTCCAGATTGCTGTTGCGCATGAATTGAGTTGTCTGTGGGAAGTGCTTGTTGGGCTTGTGGGAGGAAGATGTATGGCACAATTATACAGTCATGAGTTGCGTACAAGGCGGAGTGCATTGGTTATTTGTCTGCCGCTGGACCATAGGGCTCGGACACAGCCAGCCAGTAATATATTAAATATATCGTCCCAACAAGTCATGCCGTGAGGATGTGAGGGAGCTTTCCAGGGCACGAACACCAGGATCACTAACGTTGGCCTGCATGATCGCTGGACCCCGGCCAGTAGTAGGATCGGGCAAACTGGAAGAGACTGTCTGTGATTTGGGCCGTATAAATGATGGTTTGGTCTAGGCTAAGTTGTAGTGCTGAGGGGGAGGCGAAGTGTATTTTTTTGCTTCTTAGCAACATCGTCATCATCATCATCATCATCATCATCATTATAGCTTCTGTTTCTTGCAATGAACGTGCCCGAAGACAACTCGGCATGATGTACTCGAGAGCCACGTAAGGTTTTGTGTCTGGATCTTTGGTCAAGCACTGCTGGGAGATAGCCTTCCCGGAACTTCGACGTCTAAGAGTGTAGTAGGTATATGTACTGTGAATGCCTCAGTCCTAGATTGTCTTCCGGGCCCTTAATTAGCCACAGCCCCGCCAACAGCTGTCACTGTGCACGCTGCCCACTGCTTACCCCTCACCGCGCCTACCCAATCCGCTGTGTGTCCCAAACATTGCACTTGCATTCCGAGGACTTTTTGGTTTTGACCTTCTTTCTCTTCTTCAGCTAGGTACTCTCACTCAACATACACTTACATTGTACGTCAAAGATAGCTTAGGAGCCCGATCTTCGACGATTGAAATCTCGCTTGCCGCCATCATCTTGCCTCAGGCCCGAACATTCACAAGTACGCCCAAGTGCCCAGCAGGCGAGCCCGGGGTGCTAGGACCTATCCGTACCCTAGCGAACAACGACAACAAGCCAAAAGACTTTGGGCAGCAAGAGCAGAAGACGCATCGACCGAAGCACGAACAAAGCAGTTCACGGAATCTTACGCATATATATACGCAGCCCGATACCGCGACCTTGACACTCCGCTATACCCTCGACCGCTCCTCGAAAACCTCCGTATATTTGGGTCGTGACAAGACTCTTTTACTCACAGTGTCCTGTAGAGACGTTCTTTGACTGTCTAACAAGACTGCCCATTAACACGATAATACGCATACATTCGAGAAGGGTTCTAGCAAGAGCGCGAAGAAGAAGCACACCATGAATCCGCATCAGCAGAACAAGGTGGATATCAGCGTACGTTGACTCTATCTACTTCACTTCCTCGCAGAAGAATTCTGTACTTCTATGTCGAAACGGCGAAGTAATGCTTTGTGTACATTAACTGCTGATCCTCGAGGATTGGAGCCCGGTGATGTTTTAGAGTTGTAGTAGCATACTGGCTCGAGTCAAGCTAACAACCTGCAGAGCCTATCTCCCGATGAGCAGCGCCTGTTCCGTCTATATGGCAAGTTGCCAAACAAGAAAGACTTGCTCCAGAACAAGCTCAAGGTCCGTTACTAACTCAGTCTCTCTCACCCCTCCTTCAAGACCTTCTTTCCCCTCAATTCCAACCTCCCATTCCTCCATATCCAACTAAACTCTTACCAGGAGCGCAAATACTTCGACTCTGGCGATTATGCCCTCTCCAAAGCCGGTAAAGCCTCTGACATCGGCGTCACTCAGATTGGCCGCGAGCACCCGGTGCCCGAGAACATCCCGCATTCGTCCTCACCACACAACGGCCCTGGCAGCGGCGCCCAGGGGAGCATCAGTGGCATAAACCTGCCTGCACCTGCACCTGGCAGTACGCCTGGACAAAGCGGGAGTCCGGTGAAGGAGGGCAGTTTCTTGCATCGCGAGACAAGCCTGAATAGGGAGACGAGTGTGGATGATGACGACGAGGCGAATGAAGATGAGGAGAAGAAGGAGGACGAGAAATAGATGATGACAGGACGCAGAAGGAGACGGACAGACTGAGCTGCATACCAGCCGAATAGATGCATAAGACGAGAGTGCATGCTGGGTGAAGTTATTGCGGACAAGTTATACGATGCTTTTACTAGTGCCTTTCGGACAGGAAAGAAGGAGGGCTGTACCGACGAGAACACCTGGGCGTTCGAGGAGTTTCAAGCACAAAGGTAAACAGGATCTAGCCGTCTGATCATCCACGATTCATTCATCGAAGAAGTCCTTTGATATATCTTTCGAGAATATGTATTTTATGTCTTGATATGAATCTCTCCGTAACTATGCTCGTCACCCGGGCGAGAGCGCAATGTGACACGCACGGTAACATTGACCACGATGTTCAGAGCGATGTTGATAAGCCCGTTAATGAATGACTTCAATTCCAATATTGTTGAGATGTCGATACGATTATTGAGATCTATGTCTAATGTCAATGTTTCATCGCTGTCTTGCCTCATCACCGACAGGTCCCGGTTCCCAGGCCGCGCAGAGAGCCTGCGCATTCTTTGTGTCAAATTCTGACATAATTTAGTCGTAACACTTCCGCTATCAAAACCTGTTGCGCCAGTGTCTCTCGCTGCTCGAACAGGGCCTTTGTCCAGATATGTGCTGTTCTGCACATCAGGCTAGTTTCCTGCAGCATTGACGCTACTTCAGATTCCGCAAAACAGTTGGAATCCAGGGAATCTGAGCAGGTTCATCTGCACAGATATGCCTAGATCTCCTTTGGAACGATCCCGAGACGCGCTTTCGGACCCCGTCACGCTTCGATGGCTTTGACCGCCATCGCCAACGCACCCTCCTTCGTCTTGTTGCCGCCGATGAAACCTGCTGCGTGTACGAACACACAGCCTGGAATACCAGACGCGGTGCTCAGTTCATCGTCGCGGACACCCTTCCATGCATCGGGCAGGTCTTTCCTGTTCTCGAAGGCACCGTTCTCCACGGAGACGGAGCGAATCCGCCATTTGCTATCGGGCTCGTCATTCTCGGGGAAGAGAACGTACAAAACCTTCGGCTCGGATGGATTTTCGGCTTCGAAGTTGTAGAGGTGGGAGGACCAAGGCGTCGAGGATTGGGGCAGAACCATGATCTGCTTAGAAGGGTGGATGGAGCCGCGCTCGTGGTAGACTTTGCTAACGACGGCGCGGGCAGGCAGCCAGTCCTCGTGAGCACCTGTAAGCAGCAACATGAACTGCTCGCCCACGAAGGAGGAGGCGCGGGCAAAATTGGTGTCCTCGACGGCTTGTTTCATTTCTTGAGTGGGAGCTGGGTCTTTTGGGAGCTTTGTGGCATAATTATAGCGATTGACGACGGACGCGAGGGTAAAGGACCTGTCCTCGAAGCGCTTGGTGATGTTTGCGGACTTGATGGCAGCCGGGTCATAAGCGGATATGCCGTTGTCATTGGCGTCAAAGGCTTCCACGAAGTCGGTGTAAATTTTTTCATACAAAATCGAGACCTCCTCGCCGTCTTTAGGGAGACCGGTACAGGTTGCGATTATGTCCTTGCCGTAGTGAAGATATACGAGTCCGGCGGAGGAGAGCTTCGTGCTGTGCCCGGGAAAGATTGCGTCAAAGCCACGTTGGTGGTGGTCATATCGATTGTTCTCGGTGCTATACTCGCCTCCAACGTCGAGGACAGTATGGCAAGTTTCTAGAAGGGCAGGGTCGCGAGTGCGGATGAGAGGAGACGAGGCATAGGTTGGCAGAAGGCGAAGAAGATAGACTGCAAGGGCCTCGTCGGCGTGGAAATGGCCGCTGAGATCGCATGTGAGCTTCAAGAACAGCGGCGTAGATTCGAAACCAGTGACATTACTTACTTGTGGGTACCAATCAATGGACCGTCCATCTTGACTCTCTTTGCTGAAGTATCAGTGGCCATGGGGAAAATTCTGGAGAAAAATGCTACGGGCTGACAGAAACTAGATCGAACCAAGTGAGGATTGAACCTCGAAGATGATAATGGGTCGATGGACTGAGCAAACACGACTCTTCTTTTTAATTTACACGCAATTCGCGCAGAGGTAAACATATGCAGCGCACAAATGCGCAAAGTGAATTGCGGATCCCCACAATAAACAACGTGAGAGAATTCTGCGGTATGCCTCCACCCCGCCCGCCGGAGTTAGCGCCGATATCTCTTGGCGGCCACAATCGATGTCGACGGGTCAGATTACCAGTTACCTCTGTCCAAGTGATCTCTGTACCAAAGTTCGGCTTCCATGATTTATTGTGTCATTCCGCAACTTCACATAAGCTTGTCTCTCTAATCTTACTCATTTCTTTCATCCTGGCTACAGAAGTCTTCCAACAGTAGCTCGATCTCCATCTTCTCTTGAGCAATCTACAGAGTGGAGCCGCTCGATTTACACTATCCTGGGCTAAGCACGCGACAGCGGACGACCAATGGAGATTGTCTGTGCCTGAACGAAGACACTTGTTGAAAACGACATCCACCATTATCCACTGCGTGCAGAAACAGCAATAAGCTGTTCACCGCCTCGACCACGTACCATCGAGTGGCTTTCTTATCTGGCTTCTCTGCAGACTGAGACTTCTTTCTCGGATAGCCCTTCCAACAACTGCACACCGGTTTCGAGACAAGAATTATTTTCATCGCTTCCAGGTTCGCAGCACGTGAAAGGGACAGAGTGGCTTGAAGCTGAACACGCGCCGCGCGGGCTCCATCACACCTGCCTGTACTCAGCACAGACATCACGCGTCGACTTCTGACAGACACCACTGACAGCCTCACACTTCTCTCTGGACTGTCCCTCGACTTTCGAAGCGCGCATATTGCGCGTTCCTGGCGCGCAGGAGACCTGACGACGCTGCCCCCAAACTTCCCAAATTGCGTCGCCAGCACTTCGCGTGCTAGGCCACGACCGCGTCCATGTGGCTTACCAGAGCTATCTCTTCCATTTCTTTCCTTTCGACAATCGTGTTCACGATACCTCTGGCCTTCGATGTCGGCGGGAGAACGTGTGGCCTGGCGTTCTCGCTGTCCCTGGCATACTTTTACCTCTTCTTCTCGATCCTAAAGCTCTCGACACCGGATACCTCGCGATTCCGCTATGCCTTGGTCCAGCTTGTAGCTTTCTTTCAATGGCTCATCATTCCTACGCTGATGATATGGTGCCTAAACAAATTCTCGGTCGACGGAGATGGAAGTAACTGGGTAGAAAAGACATTTGGCGGGAAAAGAGCTGAACCAAGTGGAATATACGAATGGATATTCGGCAGAGGAGGCTTCCTGGAGAACTCGTTCATTGGCAGTTGGGACAAAGTTCTGCGATGGTCTACGCCAGTTTTCCAGATTGCGGAAGGATTCTGTACAGTGCTTGTCATCCAAGCTTGTGGACAGATCACAAGATGGCTTGTCAATAGAGAACGCGGTGATACTTGGATGGTACATCAACTCTGATTATCGACACTCTTTACCAGTACTGACTTCTTCTCTGCAGATTGGACTCCTTGTTTTTTCCGCTTCTGTCATTTCCAGCTCTGTATACTTCCTCTGGAGGATCACCAAGTTCCCTGAAATTAGCAACGTCGACGCCATTCTCATTGGTGCGGCAGTTACATGTGCTATCTTCTTATGCTCCTGGGGTATCGGGAGCGGTCGCGGAAATCCTGTGGAAAGCTCGCTACTTTTCGCGTACGTCGTGCTCTGTATCTACCAGATCTTCACCGACTACATGCCCTCGGAAGCAAACCAGGAGCAATCCTCGCAGCCGGCACAACCCGCGCTACCTCCTCTACCACCGATAATCATGGCTTCGTACACGACCTTGATTCAGGCCTTTTCCACACTACCATCCACGATGCACCTGGCTTTCAATTTCGTTGTGGCTGCTACCATGACGATCACCCCATCTGTCATCATCTCTCTGGCATACAGAGTGTTCGTTTTATACTCGGCTGTAAGAATCATACCAGTCATCCGAGAATCTGGAGCGCGCGCTTTATCAGAAGAGCCATCATTGGATGACAGCGATGATGTTGCCCGTATTCTTGGGTTTGCCAGCTACTTCAGTCCAAGCATTCTCATCTCGGTCTACACCAGTCTTCTCATGCAACATTTTGCATCTTCCAGTAACGAATTCGGTGCCCAAGATTGGTGGACGAGTCAGGCCGGTGATACAGGGGGTAATCTATGGCGATGGATCAACCTAGCTGCAACGATGACTTGGTACGCCATCGAGCTCTACATATCGAAAGAGGATGCTACGCACCACTGGAAATCCGACTGAATGGCTTTGTAACCCTCATTTCGGATCTTGTTTACTGCTTTTGGGGCCGAATGCCTGATAAAGCCCTACTGAAGACGCTTGCAAGATTATAGCAATGCTCGCCATCAGGCATAAATCTGCTTGTCGAAATTGATCAGGACCCACCACCGGCTTCTATAATTAAGAGTTGGAACGCCCTCCATGTTATGCTGCTATGCACCATATCATACCATACAAATCTGTACATCTACACAAGAACGGTAGATCATACATATCAGACCACCTCATCATCAGCGCACCTTTGCATACTTCCTTAGGGTTCACGCTACCGGCTTTAGCCACATGTTTTGATACGATACCCCGATTCATATCTGTTCGATAGACTGCAGCGCAGTGCTTTGTACGGCGCTTTACTGGAAGCTACCAGATACTGGTAGCACTCAAACCATTTTGTACATAGTCTTCAGGTCGAACCATGCATAAATACACCAATTCCAACTCCAGCCTTCGGGCATTACTGATGTATAAGCCCAATCACTGCAGACGCATCGAAATGGAATAGCTAATTAACAGTCCAAGGGTCACATACACATATGTCTTGTTTTTGTTTATAATGCTTCAAAGCCATAACTTTCCATGTGTCCTCAGAAAAAGAGAGGACTGCCATATAATTTGATATGATATCTGCGATCTCGATCGATAGATGCCACTCGGATATCGTCCCATGCATTATGCACTGATCGTGCCTCGCCCGTCGCATAGTCTTGTCCCATATCCTTGAAAGGATTTGCGGGAAAGTCTATATAAATATGGTACCTGGGGTATGAATTCGAAATGGGGACCTCTATCATAGCCATTCGATTAGTGCTTATCAACACGCAGAATTGTAATGTAGGAATATTCTAAACCTAGATCAGTATATAATTCTAGGCTGTTCGTATATAAGCTGCCATGACTACCCGCAGTCCCCCCGTTCTACAAACTTAGTATCTACATTGCTTAACAGCTCCCTTACACGATTCTTCCACCATACGCTCCGATATGGACGACCAAATCCATTATCCTTAGGGTTATGGACCCCAGGATATTGTCGGCTAGGGTACCACAGGCTTAGTGTGCTTTGACAGCGCCTCTCAGACAGTATCGTCAAGACTCCTCACGATAGTAACAACCACTGTAGGGTTCAGGTGAAATAGGACGATATACGAGCATTTCGCGCAGCGAGGCGGATATAGCTTGCTCCTACGATATCACGGTCCGTACAATTCAGGCATACGCCTCGAACTTGCTCCAAAGTAGAACCTCTCAACATTCCATAGCAACCACCTTGAGATCGAATGGAACCAGGACGCCGTTGGGCGCGTCAGATCAGACATGCACTCTACTTGTCCAGGCTTCTGAAGATACAGCTTAGCATTGTTGTGATCATTCGTCACTGGTATATTCCGAGAGATTCACAGAACGATTTACATCTGATCAGCACAAGGTAGAAGAAGTATGGCGAAGATTGCCGAGGAAGTAAGCCACCATACAGCTTTCAACTCGCTTCAATTCATATCAGAGTATTCTTCCCTGTGCGTCCCCACGGAACATGAATTTTTGGTCTTTCTCGCGTGAAGAGATGCTTGACATGATAAGAACCTTTAAGGCGCTCGAGCGGATGGAGATATTGCAAGTCTCTGCGCCTGGTGAGTGGTTTGTGTGGGGAGTTGTTCCTGATAAGTGTGTAGTTACAGCATTCATAGGACTGCACTCTGAAGCTATCGCGACTGTAACAAATGAGCTGGCGCGGTACGGATAGAATTACGAGTGGACACTACTGATAATGTTGACCTACCTTCTGCCGTCACTGGTGCTGCTTGTCCGGATGGTTCGAAGGATATCTACGCAGTAGTCGACCCAGAAAGGCGATTTAGCATTCAATGCTCTCTTCGTTAGTCACCCGCGACATAATGCGAAATTGAGAATGTATAGTGAGTGCTGTCCAATGGGTCCGTCCCGCCATATCTCCTATATTCGAGTCGGTTATGTGCATTTCATTGTGTTGCTAGCAACTGCTTTGAGCCTATTTGTAACAGTCTTGTCACTCCTCTATAGACCGAGTGTCAAGAGATGATAATGCCTCTATGGCTGTTCAAATCCAAGTCCTGCCGCCCTTAATCTTGGTGTGTATAGATATACCTAGTATATCATCTAGCGAACGCATATGCCCGTCCAAAACGCCACGCTTACAATATGACAACAAACAAGCGGAGATACCGTTGTAAGCCATTGACGGACTCATGAAAACATATCCTCGGCCCTCTTCCTTGGACCTCCGCGCCCCTTCAACTTTTCCGCGAACAGATCTTGACTGCCGGACTTCATTGGAAACAGTTCCCTCACCGCCCCTCCTGAATTTCCAGCGGCGCCCTTGATATAGAAACCATGTACACTGTCCTTCTGAGAAGCCCCTTTGATGCTTAAGCCCTGGTCGCTCGGTCCGTTGCTGAAGTCTGGTGCTCGGACTGGTGCATTGGAGCCCTTGAGGCGCCCCGATGCTGGGCTGTTGATTCTGTCAAATAAATCGCGCACCTTTTCGCCGTTTTCGGATGTCTCGTCATTAGCGTCGAAGGCATCTGATCGACGATGATTCCCGTGCACTAATTTGCCCGGAAACAGCTCTTTCGCCTTCTTGCTAGAGCTAACTGCTCTTTCTGGGAATAGCTCGATCCCGCCATTCGCATCAGCTCGCTGAGGGGTACCAGTCAGCACGGTAGGTCGGCCATGCAATGGTGCGAGTAAGTCAGTATCCTGCCCGTGCCGCCGTGAGGCCGCTGGAGGCGTTAGGCTCCGTCTTCGAATGCGAGATCGAATGAGCGTCTCCTCCACGAAGCCCAACCGACCATCGCCATCACGGCTCGGAGATGCGCTCCGATTGCGCAAGCGGCCATCCCCCCGTCCGGCGATGCGGCTGGCGAAGAGGTCTCCAGCGCCTCTGCCGCGGTCAAATCGTACACGTTTGCGCTGACGGTCGTCACTGGAGTCGAACGAACGCGTGCGGGAACGACGGCGGCGATCAGGCACGCTTGTAGTACCGGTATCATCGTCATACATACTTGCATCGGTATCAATGCGCGTACCACGCTGGCGGCGCCTATGCTCGCGGTCATCGAAGCGGTTGCGCTTGTAGTCTCCATTTTCGCGTTCCTGTCTCTTCCGTTCGCGTGGATCTTGGTCGGGGTTCATGAGGTAGTAGCGACTGGCATCGCGGGCACCGCGGGCTTTGATATCGGTGGAGATGGCTTGTCGGACGTGGAGTTTGGTATCGGGATGCGAAGAAAGAAGCTTCGCGGGGCGGAGCTGGACGGAGGGCAGGGAAGCTGCAGAACCTGAGGAGGTAAATGCTACCAATGCATCTCGCGCAACTTCAGGTTCGGCGTATATAATGTTCGCGGAGGTGTCATCTATCCATTCGACTTTGACGAAGTACTCGGTTGGAAAGTGTTCGTCAGAGAAGCGCCTGATGTCTGCCGTCGAAAGGTTGTCAAGTCCTCGAATATGTACTTTTTCCGGGACGAGCTCAGCCTCCATCATGTCATCGTTGCCCATAGTTGTGGTGCCGGCAGATCCGTGCTGCTGTATCTTGCGTTAGTTGACGGTTCTACGTGAAGCATGAGCGAACTTACCATGATTTCTGCCTCTGCCTCCTGCGCTGCAATCTCAGGATCTGGGCCGAGATCAATCTCCATATCGATATCCATATCAGTAGCCATTTTGCCTGAGGTGGGTGAGCGTGAGTTGTGTTGTGTACTTCTGATCAGCCTTACCCAGGGAGTGTACGAGGTGACTAGCATTATGGCAAATGGCGCTAGTCCCGAATGGGTGACTACTACCATCCAGACTCCAGCTATTACCTATGTACCTAGACCACTTAACTAGAAAATGGTTACGCCGTTAATAGTACTTACATCCTGATCTTAGAAAGGATACTTTCCGCTAGGCAGACACCAAGGTATACCAGAAGTTATTTTTACGTGTAATATGTGTGAATGTTCATTCTTAGATACTGAGCTTTCTTTGCTCATAGTCAGATAATATACATGGTATAGCGCTTATAGCCTTGGTACCCTGGTACATAGAGGCTAGTAATTGTTTCATAATACAGATATATACTCAATTCTGTGGGGTAGCATAGATTGGGTCATCCGCAATCTTGTACGGTTGATGTTCATTACTTGCGATCCATCTCGGGTCTTTCTTGAACTCCTCAAGGTGGTCCGGATATACAGCTTTCTTTGGGCGCTCCTGAACACCTTCTCTTTGGTCTTTCATGTTTAAGGCCCTCATTTTATCGACCATAGCGTCCATACTTTTTTCCCCTCCTGGGCGGTATCGCAAGACCTTGCTCAAATTCTTGCGCGTGAGGTCGTTCATGGGTTTTTTCTCCCGTTCTATCAGAGCTATTGTTTTGGCGGTCATTGCAAACCGCATATCCTTAGGTCCGTCGACTAGCTCGAGTATCGCTGATTCGGCCTGATCTTCCTTCAATGGTTCTATCCGTAATACACGTGTGTAACCTCCTGGTCGTTCAGCATAGCGCTGTCGTATCTCGGTGAACATCTTGCCCATCAGCTTCTCTGGTTGCTGTCCATTCCATTAGCATTGCGAGATAGCGTGAAGCAGATGAGAGCACTGACGAAAAGCTCTCCCTGTAACCGTATTCTCGACGCAGGTGTGTTTCTCTTGGCTAGCGTCACCAACTTCTCAGCCACCCGTTGAGCCTCCTTTGCTTTATGCCATGTCGTCTGTATTTGTTCGTGCACGAAGAGTGAGGTGACGAGGTTCCGGAGGAGCGAGCGGCGATGCGGAGTGTCACGACCTAGCTTTCGAAACTTGGAATGACCACCTGCCATCGCAACAACTAGATCACGGTGGTGATCTGGTGCTTAGAGCCTTGAAGTCGATGCGCTGTCTGCCCACGGCGCAATTGATGGGGCTTTGACAAGATATTAGGGCTGGACTGTCGGACATAGAATTCGCCGACTAATGTTGTTTTATGTCACGTGATGTTGACTTAATTGATTCCTGCGCGTTTCTGCAGGACGCGTGCTTGGTCCATGCGAGGCGCGTCTCCAAGTCCGTATACAAAACCAACGCCCCTCCATCATTTCCATCTCTCCACCCAACAACCCCCAGCATCTAATATTGAGAAGTTGTCGTCCCCACTCAATTAAAGATGTTCGTTATCAAAAGAGGTAAACACTACGTTCTGGAAACATACGCATCGTGCTAAATGCTTCTTTCAGATGGACGCAAGGAACGAGTCCAATTCGACAAGATCACTGCTCGTGTCTCTCGTCTATGTTATGGATTAGACCCAGAGCATGTCGATGCTGCGGCTATCACGCAGAAGGTCATCTCGGGTGTGTATCAAGGCGTTACTACGATCGAACTAGACAACCTCGTAAGTACCCATGCCCGTCGCTGGTGACTACTCATTGTCCATCGCGTCCACAGATGAACACAAATTAACTTATGGTAATAGGCTGCTGAAACGGCCGCGTACATGACGGTTACTCACCCTGATTATGCTATCCTTGCGGCACGTATAGCCGTCTCCAATCTTCACAAGCAGACCAAGAAACAATTCTCTGCTGTCGTCTCCGATCTATACTATTATGTGAACCCGAAGAACGGGAAGAAGGCTCCAATGATTTCCCAAGAGACATATGACACTGTCATGAAACATGCAGAGGAACTAAATTCTGCTATCGTTTATGACCGAGACTTCAATTACCAGTACTTCGGTTTCAAGACTCTGGAACGGTCTTACCTTCTCCGACTAGACGGCAAGGTCGCCGAACGTCCACAACACATGATCATGCGTGTCGCCGTCGGTATCTGGGGTGATGACATTGAACGTGCCGTTGAGACATACAACTACATGTCCAACAAGTATTTCACTCACGCGTCCCCTACCCTCTTCAATGCTGGTACACCTCAACCGCAATTGTCGTCATGCTTCCTCGTGGATATGAAAGACGACAGCATTGATGGTATCTACGACACACTGAAGACCTGTGCCTTGATCTCCAAGACCGCTGGCGGTATTGGACTGAACGTGCACCGCATTCGCGCGACTGGCTCCTATATCGGTGGTACTAACGGGACCTCGAATGGTTTGGTTCCCATGCTTCGTGTTTTCAATAACACTGCTCGCTACGTTGATCAAGGAGGCAACAAGCGTCCTGGTGCCTTTGCCATCTACCTAGAGCCCTGGCATGCGGACATCTTCAGCTTCCTTGATCTGCGAAAGAACCATGGTAAGGAGGAGGTACGTGCACGTGATCTATTTTTCGCCCTCTGGATTCCGGATTTGTTCATGAAGCGTATCCAAGAGAACGGCGAATGGACACTTTTCTGCCCCAACGAAGCACCTGGCCTTGCCGACTGCTACGGTGAGGAATACGAAGCCCTCTATGAGAAGTAAGCCGTCCTTGTCCGCTCTTTCAATTGACCCGACGTTAACGGTTTGACAGGTATGAGAAAGAAGGGCGCGGTCGTGAGACCATCCGTGCCCAGAAACTGTGGTACGCCATTCTTGAGGCTCAGACCGAGACAGGAAACCCCTTCATGCTTTACAAGGACGCTTGCAATCGCAAAAGCAACCAAAAGAACCTTGGCACCATCCGAAGCTCCAATTTGTGCACAGAGATCATCGAGTATAGCGCACCAGATGAGGTCGCTGTATGTAACCTAGCGTCACTTGCCCTCCCTACGTACATTGATCTCAACCGAGGCAAGTTCGATTTCGACAAGCTTCACGAAGTTGTTAGACTTGTAACTCGCAATCTCAACAAGATCATTGAAGTCAATCACTATCCGGTTGAAGAGGCTAGACGGAGCAACTTTCGTCACCGACCGATTGGCCTTGGTGTTCAAGGTCTCGCCGATGCTTTCCTGGCCCTCAGACTTCCCTTCGAGTCACCGGAGGCGAAGAACCTTAACATTCAGATTTTCGAAACCATTTATCATGGTGCTTTGACAGCGTCATGCGAAATTGCAAAGGAGCAGGGTGCCTATGCGACCTACGAAGGATCCCCTGTATCTCAAGGCATCCTTCAATACGACATGTGGGACGTAACGCCCACTGACCTGTGGGACTGGGATGCTCTAAAAGCGGACATCGCGCAGCATGGTGTTCGCAACAGTCTGTTGGTTGCACCTATGCCGACTGCCAGTACAAGCCAGATTCTCGGCTTCAATGAATGCTTCGAACCTTACACCTCGAACATCTACTCTCGCCGCGTTCTGGCTGGCGAATTCCAGGTTGTGAACCCGTGGCTGTTGAAGGATCTCGTTGACATGGGACTGTGGTCTGATAAAATGAAGAATCGTATCATCGCCGATGGTGGCAGCATTCAACGCATTCCGAACATTCCAGATGATATCAAGGCTTTGTACAAGACCGTATGGGAGATCTCCCAGCGGACTATTGTTCAGATGGCCGCTGATCGTGGTGCCTTCATTGATCAGTCTCAATCTCTGAACATACACATGAAGGAACCAACTATGGGCAAGATTACTAGCATGCACTTCACTGGCTGGAAGCTTGGTCTCAAGACCGGCATGTACTACTTGCGTACAATGGCTGCGTCAGCTCCTATCCAGTTTACGGTCGATCAAGAAGCCCTGAAGGTCGCCGATAATACCATTGCTCGAGCTTTAGGTTCCGGAAAGAAGCGGAACAATGGACCTGGAGGATACCCTACGACGCCTTCTCCATCGGCTGTACCCCGTCCTATGTATATGGCTAAGACTCCTAATGGCGTGAGTGATTCAGGAAACGTTAATGGTGTATCAACGCGGGCAACGACTCCACCTGCACCGGAAAACAAGCAGTTCAATGTTACTCCAAAGAAAGACGCAATGGCAGTTCCTACATTCAGGGCCGATGTGGAGGAGGGGGAAAGCCCCAAGATACTCAGCACTGATCTAAAGGGGACGTTGGAAGGCGAAGCACTTCCCGAGCCGGCTGTCGACGGACAGGAAGAAGATGCAGAGAAAGATAGCAAAGACCGTGAAGGGGATATATATGCTGATGCTGTGCTGGCTTGCAGTATCGAGAATCGAGATGCATGCGTGATGTGTAGCGGCTAGAGGTTCAGGCCTTGTTCTCGGGATCTGCTTTTCGGAGAGAGAGGATATACCTGCATGCTGGCGTTCGGGACAAGAGTTATGTAATGACATTGCGACGGTTTGTTTACTATGTGCTGCAATGGTGTGTGCATATTAATAGCAATATCTGTAATACAACATCTTTATCATTACCCCTGTGTGCAGCGAGTCAAGACGAGAAATGTTCACTGACCATACATTGGTATGTCACTTTGCACTTTAATCTGGGGTCGACTTGGCGTTTCACGCTGCCGGAGACTCCCAGCGTTTCAAAATGCACCGCACGGCACGACAAACGACCAGAAGGCTAGACCATTGTCTCTTGGTCTAAATATCATTACTACAAGTATCAAATGCTATATTGAAAACTTACATATATATACTGTTGAAAGTTGTAATGATAGGCCTATCTTAGTTTTCATGGTACAAGGAGAAGTTCAAGATGTTTACCGTCAGTGTTCCTACTCTACCAGGATCTTGCGACTCCGACTGGCTTCAATTTTCTGACGATGGTCGATGTGCCGGATCCTTGGTCTGTGCGTTTGGGGGATTCGGGATGTCATAATAGTTGTCTCAGAAGTTTCTACGAGCGCTCAGGGTGGAGACACGGTTAGAAACTTCTTCAAGCCTCACCCGGGTACCGGCTCTTACATTCAGACCCTTGCATGTTTGCGCGGGGGCCTATAACAAAGATCAGGCTATTGTCCTGGATGGGTAATGATAGCGATCTGAAACGTCTTCCTCATAGCGAGTGGACTTTCTGCGGGAGAAACAACTATCTATTGGAAGGCTTGACCCCACAACGTTTTGACTGTACCATAGCATGTTTTGGAGTTTGATTTCATCAATACTATCATTGTTATAATAAGTAGTAGGTCCTTTCGCAAGGCTTCATCTCCTTCAAAGAAACTCATCATCATCGGCGCTCTGAAACGGCTTCAATTTGACCAATATTCAACCGGACTCACCTCTTGATTCTCATTCTATAATGGATCTCAAGAACACCATCAAAGTTTTCTGTTTAGCAGGGCTTCTAAGTGTTATTACCCAGGCGCAATCAGTCAATCCTGGCGTTGGCATCAACCCCAATGCTCACGGAGCCACAGAGAATGTCACCCCTAGCTCAGGGCCTAATGGGTAAGCGCTTGATATACCAAGGAGAACAATATGGCTGACATCCTTAAGTGCGATCAAATGGCTGAACAGTGGCATGGATCAGGATTCTGGCTGGAAACCCCCCTTTCTGGATTTTGACACCATCAAGCATATCTCCAAGGAACAGTTCTACGATGGACCAGGCTCTGCTTGCAGGAAGTACGACTGGGCATTCAGTGCTGCTGCTGACGAGTTCAACATTGATGCGGCTATCCTCGCAATGATCGCACAGCAAGAGTCGTCTTGCAACGCTGATGCGGGCGGCTCAACTCCAGGTCTGATGCAAGTCGCTTGCGGCAACTACCCCGGTGGCGTCTGCCATCCCAAAGACATTAAGCTCAACGTACGCATGGGCGCAAAGTACTTCCGCGATAGACTCGATGAGTCGGACAACAACGTTTTGAAAGCCTTGGGCAACTACAACGGCTGGTTTACGGGCGGCTCGGGACGGAATGGGAACAAGGGGCTCACAAAGAGCTACCCTTGCTCTAACGAGGGCAAGTCAAATGGTGATCCACAGAACTTGGACTACCTCCATCAGCAAGTCAATGGATGGTTCATGGGCCTTAACCCCTACGGCGATGAAAGCTGGATCGGAACGAACCGCTGCTCGGGTTCCTGTAAAGACGGCAAAGCTTGTTAAGCTGTCGATCTCTTTGGCGTACAGCTGGTTAGCTCGTTGACTTTCGTATACATGTAAATATCTTAGATGTGATGTGACAGCATCTGCTGAGAAGCTTATCTTTATGACATCAGGCATGTCCTCAATACATTTTGTTAGAGATTCATATGGCTCTGCCCTTATTCGTCACATCTCATTGTCAGACCCCGACTGTTCGTAACTACATGCTCGGGGCACACTACAGAATAATGGGCCCCCTTCATAGCGTCCACACACAGAGATACGCCGACAGCACGTTCACATTGTCAATCATGTAAGAACCACAATATACGCGGCTTGCTGAAGATTATGCAAAACTTCAGGATATGTGTGCCCGCTGATAGCAGACTGGGATGACCATGTTGTCAAGCCTCGCCCCTTGCCGAGATGCCAGAGTATGACAAAGACCTACAAGAATTGCGTGCGGCACAGTCGAAACAAGGACCAACTTCTTCCTTAGCAGGATATGTCGCTCTTCTTATGGATTGAGCCATTGTCACTCTTTAAAAATCACTCTACCGATCCAGACCTCTTGCATCACCTGTGTGATTTACGAGCTCTATTAGGATGTCCAACCCGGGGCAGCAATAGAGGAGACGATACGTCCCAATCAAAGATAGCACCGAAGTGTTTGGCTTCTACAATGCTCGTATGCTACATGGTCTTGAAGCACACAGCGAATCAACTTTGAATACTCATGGAGCTATAGGTTTCGCCCGTGTCGTCATGATTACCTGTAGAACGATTTTAACTACTACTGCTGTATGGAGATTGACAAGGGGCAATCCAGATCGCTGTCAGGTTGCTTGTCAATTGGCGGTCGGGAGGTACAGTGAGGCGTCGAAACACAAAGCATTCCGTCATATGAGCCGTGTATACCGCGAGCAAAGTGATTAAGTTCGAGTGTCGTAGAGCTTTGATGTGTATTGGGAGGATTCTGGATTAGGTAGTGCTGATAAAATAGTCTGGTTGCATGCTGATGATTGGTGGTATCAGGAGAATTGTAGTTCGTTCGTTCGGTAGACGTCACAAGTATGCCAAATGCGAATTAGAGGGATCTCGCCCGAACTCACGGTGGTCAACACGGTGACGATCGAGCCGTTGAGGTTCTAGTCTCAAGTAAACAACACAGCACATGTGACATATTTACTGATTGTGAACGCTCATCAGTGATTTATCACATGGTATGATTATATCAGAAGACCGGTCTTACTAACCTAACTCAAGCATTCCTGAGCCCCCTGGAACCATTGAAGCTCATTACGTGACAACTGCTTATTTTGTGTTCAAGGTATTAAACCTTTGAATAAGTCAACTCGATCTTGAAGCTGATCTTTTCCCTTTGTAGAAGAGTTTCTGAAGGATCGGCGCTGGATCAACCTCATTGGCGGAGTATTATTCGGTGTCATGGACCGGGCGCTATGAATACGAGGCTGATTTGCTCAGCCCCAATACAGCTTGGTGTCAATTCCTCGAAGCGGTTGACATGTAGCACCGTTGATTATCTACAAGTTCCGAGCCAAAAACCAACCCTAGATATGTGTTGTAGTTAGGAAGTACTGTTACAGATATCGGCAGCGTCCAAATGCCCAACCCCGTACACTGACAACAAAAGAGTCCGGAAATATCCTACTAGATCTGGAAGACACGATGTCAGAAATGATAACTGATCAACATTCCACAATCGATCCTACGCTACTAGGAATCGACTTCAGCAATTCTCAGATCCTCAGTGCGGAAGAACGTTCTCCGTCCACGTTGGGAGAGAGCTCTTCTTCCTCACCATTGTCAGTGTCGGAGTCCACTCTCCAAACATCGGAAGAACCGTGTAGTCGACCGAGGACAACGAACCAACTTAAAAAATCTACGGACCTGTCACGCAGGAAGCCCATTCCGCGGAAAGGTCACACCAAGTCACGGAGAGGTTGCTTTAATTGCAAGCGTCGCAAGATCAAATGTCAGGAGAACTTGCCAGTCTGTCACCATTGTTCCAAGGCCGGTCTGATCTGTGAGTATCCTAAAACACCTGTATATCTGCAACAGATAAGCAAGAACACCGAGAAGAGCGTTGAGGATGTGAGCGAGAAACAAGCAAGAACAGCCCTTACGTTGGCGAGAGACAGCATCATCGGATCATGCAGGCCGATAATCAACATGACCGGCACACCAGGCACATTCGACCTACAAGATATGCGCTTCTTCCACCACTTCTTACAGCACGGGTACCCACACCTACCTATCGGTGCAGATGAGGTTTGGGTGACAACATTGCCAGCCATCGCTCACCAGGCCAGTCATAGTATTTGAAACCCGAACCACACACAACGTACTGACTACGACCAGTATGCATATCTCACTCACGCCATCATGGCCCTCTCCGCCTCTCACCTACAAGCCTTGACTCACGAGGATCTTGCCTCTGCAGCTCTCGCTCACCGCCTTCATGCCATCTCCAGCCTTAACGCCTCCCTCACCACACCCGCCGCCACTCGCGCTGAGGCAGATGCCCGTATGGCGACGGTTATGGCGCTCACTATGCAAGCTGTGCACCTCGACGACAACTACGCCGAGTACCTAACGCTCTCACGTGGCTGCTTCATCTTCGGCGCAGACGCACTTCTCGACGACGACCATTCTGCCTTCGCAGGGTTCAGGAATGACAGGCAAGCAAAGATCATGGCGGAGCGATTCGCCGGCGCGACACGAAGTCCATGTAATCCAGCGTTACTCGACGAGGCAATTGAGGCCGTGAACCGTGTAGGCGAGCTGTGTACGGAAGAGTACGAGCGGGGATACGTGGAGCTGATGCTTGAAACATTACGAGCAGCGTATAGTGATGCTGCGAAAGGTATGCTTCTTTCCGTCTCCTACCGCGCCTCAACTCACACACAACCAGCATACACCTCTTTCACTAAGCTCTTCACCTATCCGTCCCTCATCCCACAGACCTCCTTCACTCACCTCCTATCCGCGCACAACCCCACTGGCTCCCTTCTCCTCGCCACACACCTCGGCGTCCAACACACTCTCATTCCCGTCCTGCTATACGAATTCCGCTCCCACGCACCGCCACGCACACACGCCCCAAGTCGAATGAACTCCTGGATCCGCATCATTGCAGACCGGCTCGGATTCGCATATGAAAAGTACTGGGCGTGGAGTGTGAGGGTGGTTGAGAGACCGTGGACGTCGCTATTTGCGAAGGGGGCGCTGGAGGACTTTGTTGCCGGTTGGAAGAGCGCGAAGTTGGTGAAGGGAGTCAGAGTGAGGGAGGAGGATGTGAGCGTGAAGAGGGGCGCCGGAGACATTCTTGGGGTGCTAGATGAGGCGAGGGTGAGAGAAGGATTTGCGGAGTTGGTGAAATAGGGGTAGGACGTGTCTCAATCTTTGTCGAAAACGTATGAGGCAGTGTGTCCAACAGTCATGGTTCCTTACAGAGGTGAATGTATTCACAATTAATGTTTCGTGCAAGAACTTTTTGGGGGGCGTGACGGGTGGAGAATGATGTTGCCAATGGTGTTTCTAACATAGCGTTAGGCATCTCATCACTTATATGATTCATTGGCATGTATGTATGAAGACGATGCAGATAGCGATGCAAGTCAGTATTGTAACCGAGAGAAATATATCCTACAATGTGCAATTCTATGTCAGCACTTATAATCCCAAAAGTGAAATGCTCCTGGCGCCGCCGCTGCTACGATAATTGGCTAGCTATCGCTGTCATATGCCTTAACTTGAACTGATCAAAGCTTTGCTTTGGCGTCCTCAGCCACGGCGCTCGCGTCTAGATTGAGCGTCACTGTGCCCTGATTTTCGCCCTCACTGAAGAAGATAACTTCGACTGTGAGGTCATCTCTGTAATCCAAGTCAGCACTTATATCGTGACTAACGTTAACATCGGGGTGCCCATACCTATAGCGCCGCGAGTACGGACTCGGCAGCGTCAATAATGCACATAACTGATCCTCATCCTTCCCACCCAATGCATTCCGCACCAGATGAGTCGCCGCGTTCCGATCCTCGACTACAAATCTATCATCACCATCCTTGCTTCCCCACTGCCTCTGTCTAATAGGAGCACGTTGGCCACCTTTTGCGCTCGCACTGTTCGCGTGCTCCACTGGAAGCCCGGTTTCCCGTTGCGATGAGAACCAGCTCTTGAGCCACGAGTTATTCTGAACATTGCCGTTTCCATTTCCGTTACCGTTACCCATGAGTCCGCTCTTGGCATCAGCTTGTGTTTCAAGCCATTGTCCAACTAGTCCGACGACTTCTTCGTTGGAAAGCATCTCCCAGAGGCCGTCGGTGGCCATGACGACGAAGTCACCCTTCGACGGATCAATCTCAGTGGTTGTGACAACAGGTTCAGCAGTCACATATGGGGGCGTCTTGAGAAGGCTGGAGTGACCGCGGGTGAAGAAGGCTTTGCGGAGTTGTTCTTGAGTCTTCTGCGACCATTTGTAAATTGCATCACCAAAGGCGCGGGTGGGCTCGAGACCGCCGAGAACGCGACCCCTAGATATCACATCTGGTTCGCCAGGGTGCTCACGGCGCAACCGATTGGCCTCTTCAACGTTACCGCCGGTCTGGTCGGTCGACAAGGGCGTGGCTGTCCATTTGCCGTTGGTGGTTCGTCGTCCAAGGACTGCGCGGGAATCACCCGTGCATGCGACACGAAGCTGCTTTGATCGAGCATCGTAGAAGGAAAGGAGAGCGCAAGATCCGGACTTAGCAGGCGCAAGAAGTGCTTCGGCAGCGCCTTTAGACTTGGCCTTGTTGGCTTTTTCGACTGATTCAATTACAATCTCGTGGTCAAGAAGTAAAAATCCTCTTTTGATCGCGGTATCGATAGCTTCGGCGGATGGAAATTTAAGGGATGGATCGGTTCCGGCGGTTTTGTATGTGGTGCTCAGTTCACGCGCAACGAAGGAGATAAGCAGTTGGCGAAGTTTTGCGGAGGTGACCCATCCGCTATGCCCGTCGAAAACACCCCAGAACATCCAGTCAGTGTTTGATTTGCCGTCCATACTTGCAGCAACATTCTGAGGTACTTCGATGATCTTCTCCGCATGGTCGTCCTCTATAGGATCATTGCTCGGTATCTGAACCACATCATATCGTACAACGCCCTGTCCACGTCCGACAAGCCATGATTCTTCATTCCTCCTCAACTTTTGAGTGACCTGTTCAGGCGTCATCATTTCCAACACTTTACGCCCGTGATCGTCTGTTTCTTTCGTCAACGGCTCATCACCAGGAATGACACCAGTATAGATTTGATCTGCTCCAACGACGAGAGCTCTTCTCTCCGTGACTCGAGCGGCTTCCGATAATGCTGTGTTGGATCCGACGTTGGCATATGTAGAATAGGCATTGGACGTGGAGACGGTAGTTCTCGAAGGGTGCTGAGCACCAGTAGCTGGGCTTCCTCGGTAGGCGAAGAAGGCTCCAGATGCAACAGCGACGGAGACAAGCGCCAGGGAAAAGGTGCGAAGTTGCATCGATGACTGCAGAGCGGTGACGGCAGCTCGCTCGCGACGCGATGAAAGAGATCTCAAGCTGCCTACAGCATGGCTTGTAGTACGAGTCGACTTGCGGCCTGGGCGACGGGCTGAGCGGAAAACTTGAAGAGCAGCCCGACGCATTTGAGATATGGCTTAGACTGCTCGCATGGGAACGAGGCCGGAGACGCTGGAGTTGAGGTTCTGTTTGTCCAGCGCGGTTCTGTAAATGTAGATGAAGGTCTGGGAGATCGGAGGCTATGGATGGATGACCACTAGCTCGGTTTTCCACGGTTCGGTTCACTTCGGCCCTACTTAGTTAGCTTACCTAGTACCTAGTAGTTTTATGCAAATGGGTGCGTCACGTCACTTGAAAGCCCACCTTGGCAGTGGTCTGAATGTTCTACACCTGACTTCTCTCACTCGTGTCGAATGGGTGAACCCGGAGAACAATGTCGTCTCGTGCACTACGGAAGGCCCAGCGTGAGCTGGAAGAGAAGAAACAGCTAGAACAACCAAAAGCAGACGCTAATTCTGAAGATGAATCTGAAGATGGAACTGATGCTCCAGCTTTAACATCGCAGGGCCCAAGTATGTTCGCATTGTTAGGTGATGCAGATGACCAGAATGATGAAGAGCCTGATGAACAGGCCAGAGATGCTACCACGCCTGACTACAGCGACGAACAGCAGACCCCTCAGCCAGTGAAAGCTAAGAAGAAAAAGAAGAAAAAGGGAAAACGTCAAAAGACAACCGAGGACGTAGACACCAACAGAGCAGGAGAAGCTCTGTCAGAGAAAGTGCTTGATGAGATTGATCTTGCTCTTCGTGCGCTGTCAGTTAAAGACTCCAAAGCACGAGGTAACGGCCTGCTTGATCTACAGCCAACGATATCTCCTGAACAGCACGAGTTATGTAAGCTACTGGCCGTTGAAACCCAACATCTTCATGCCGCAAACGAGATGAGGAAACTTTTTGGCAGAGCAGCGTTGGAAGCCAATGAGGATGAAGATGGACACGGGCAGCGAAGACGAAGAATGCAGCGAGGAAATGAACGCGCTGGTGCAGTAGCTGGTCGCAATGCAGGTGGCCGCAACCTCGCAGCGATCGGACTTCGCAAGAATATATTTGTCCAAGGGAAGGAGGAATGGCCCAGAGCAACGCTGGGTGGGCTGGGCATGGAAATAATCGAGAAACGAAAGGACGGGACGGTGCTGTACAAGTTCGTTCATAATAGCGCCTACCAAGATGTACAACGTCAATTCAACGAGTGTGTAGCATCAATGGACCCAAATAGGATGGTGCAGCTACTGCAATACAATCGTGAGCACTCACTTATCAACTTCTCTTAGAACTCGCTGATCATCTTTCTAGCTTCGCACATCTCAACTCTCCTACAAGTTTCAGAGATTGCCAAACATGAGAGGGACCGAGCAACATCTGGAGATCTACTGGAACGTGCATTATTCTCATTTGGTAAAGCAGTACACTCTACCTTTCCCATGAATCTAGCGCAAGGAAAAGCTCGTTTGGACTTCAAAAGACCCGAGAATAGAGAATTTTGGTTGGCTGGATGGAGATACATCGCCATACTGGGCCAGAAGGCCACTTGGAGAACGGCTTTCGAATGGGCTCTGCTCTTGCTGAGTCTCGATCCCTTAGGGGACCCGTACTGTGTGTCTCTAGTAATCGATCAGCTAGCCATCCGAAGTCGACAGCCGCAGAGATTGATTGACTTATGGGATTCGGAGTATTTGAGCTCCAAATGGCACAGATTGGCGAACATTTCAATGAGCGTTGGTCTTGCGTACGTCCAGGTCAAGGAGCCCGCTCTTGGGCGAACAGTCCTCAAGAAGGCCATTGAGCAGTATCCTTGGGTCGCCATGCGCCTGTTTCAGGAACTCGACCTTCAACCGATTCCTGGCAGTATCTGGGGAAAGCAAGTTCGCTCAGAGGTCGAGAATATATTCACAGAGCTCTACGTGAAAAAATCAAAGGACATCTGGAATACTCCAGAGGCCACGACGATCCTGATGGAGGTTGCTTCATCTGCACAACCAAATCCCTCGCCAGACATGTCCATATACACCGGTTTTGACGAATTAGACTATACTCGCCATATAATGCTTACAGACGACCAAAGCTTGATAGGTCTGCTGGACAGAAGATTGACCTCTAGTCTGACATCTGTGTCTGATCCCCTACCTCCCCGAGACAACATTTCGTCTTACAGTGCGGCACGACAAGGTCGCGCATCCGGGAGCAGAGCCTCAGCTCTAGAGATAGTCAGAGAACTATCAGCTCTAGAGACTTTCTTCCGCAACCTCCTCCCGTTCTTCCCTCAGGCAGGCCAGGAGAGAGCGCAAGGTGCCTCTGCCTTTATCGACCCAGACACAGGCGAAGTACCTACACCACAGGATCTGGAGCAGAGGATAATGGCGTCCGGAATAGAACTTGATGTGATTCTGGCGCGTTCCACGCGTATGCAAGAGTTGCAGCGCGAGTTGGATATAGTCCTGAGAGAGACAGACTCGGAGGAGAACATTGAAGCTCTAAGACTATGGAACGAGCACAACACGGCAGGCGAAACATGACGTTAATCCTTCTTCCTCCAGCTCGGATAGACCGCAAATGGCAACGAAGAATAGAAGCCTGCTTTGGGGTTATTAAGGGGTATAAGTTAAAAAGTGATGTTTCGTGAGTCGGAATAATGAATCCATTCTGCGTGCGTTGGTAGGTAATGGTCCCGCCAACCAAGCCCAGGCCAAGCAACCAAGGTGAGACCCTCGTCCAGCTGCAACCATCCATGGATCTCCCCTCCCCTCCAGCACTGGGCCCAAGTGTTTTGTCTACGTCAGCGTCCGGAAACGCCTTATAACCTTGTAACCTGCAGATTGTGACTTGGCCCTTATGCTTCGACCTGGACATCTTCACCACGCAGACAAAGGCAAGGTCTGGTCTGAGCTTTCCGTGACGTGTGGCGATCTGAGCTGATTGCATTGTGCCCGGAGCTAATAAAGATCGCCCTCCGGTTCCGCTTTGTTCGATGATACATTCTATTGCTTTGCGCTGAAAACATTCTTGCAACGGAATTTCTTCTACCTGTAAGCCTATCTAACCTGAGCACGAGGTTCCTAATCCGAGCCTGCTATTGACGCGAATGTAGATATCGACCGTTGCTCTCAAGATCATCGACTCTCGAACTTCGCCATGCGAGCCCATCTCGCATCACGATTGCGAAGCTCTTCTCTCAGTGCTGTCCCTCCTCCACAATCCTCGTCTGAATACTCGAATTCCCTAGCCAAAACCGCTGCTAGTATTCTTTATCGCTCGCCGATCCCGTCGCAGACAGAACATCCCATATACATACTGAACGCTGCGGCTTTTCCCGATGCCGATGAGGTTGATTTCGATAAACTCCTACCATATGTTCTCGCACGACTTCCCGGAGAGGAAGAACTGATAACAGGCACGGACTATGAAGTCATATTCTTTGCTGGTGGCAATCCTGACGGTGCAACGTCCAGTAAAAAGAACAGACCTGGATGGGGATGGTTCATTCAAGCCTACCATGTGCTCTCAAGGGCAATGCGTAAGAGACTCCAAAAGCTTTATATTGTCCACGAGAGAAGTTGGGTCCGTATACTTGTAGAAATGTTCTCGACCATAGTCAGCCCCAAGTTCCGGCGGAAGATAGTGCATGGTGAGCTGTTATTTTTCGGGAAGCTCTGTTTGTCCGCTAATCTGACGACCCAGTGTCTTCCCTTACATCGTTGGGTTTATATGTTCCCTTGGAGGATCTTTTGATACCACCATCGGCATACTTGCACGATCGACGACTTAGTCCTGACATCAACGTGCCATATGCTAGCGGCAGACGAGCTTTTGCGGTGAAACAGCCATTTCCAAAAAATGCTGCTGGAGGTACCAGACTACCTCGGGTTCTGAGGGAGACCACTACGTTCCTATTAATGGAACCAAACGTCAAGACTGAGGGTATATTTCGCGTTCCCCCACATGCGCGCCTAAGAGAGATCTTACGAGAGGCGTACGACAGAGGCCAAAAGTTCATTGTCTGGAAAGACTACCAGTCATTCTTGCCACTGCCAAAGTATCCCAAAGCTCAAGACCAAGATTATGTGCTTGATGAAGTCGACCAGAAAGATGCATACAATGTTCTGCTCGCGGCAGGGCTCATAAAACTCTGGTATTCCGAGCTCCGTCAGCCACTATTTCCGGACTTCACATACCGCGAGCTCAAAACTTCTTTCAAGGACCCGGAGCTGCAAATCACCGTGGAAGTACTGACCGAGCTCATATCTCCAACTTCGGAATGGTCTAAACTACCGATGATGTCACGCGAGATTCTCGTACGGCATCTCCTCCCCCTCCTATCGATCATAGCTTCACGCGCAGAAGAGAACAAGATGACGGCCGAGAACCTTGCTGTCTGTTTTGCGCCTGCTTTGGTGTGTGGGCCAGATCAACTAGAAGATGCGAAGATTTCATCGATGATACGACGCATACTGACAGCTGCTATTGAGCTCTGGTCTAAAGGGCTTGCGAAAATGTGTGGCGTGGACCTTGAGGCCTTCCCGAAGGAGCTGCTTCTTCCATCTAACCCGACGGACTGGGAGGACCCCTTGGAAGCGCCCAGGCGACCTTTGCAACAAGCAGACGATTACGAGCCGCAAACTGATGAGAAGCATTTCACAGGCATCATTATGCAAGATAATGATGATACCGATGAAGTACCCCCGCCGCTACCCCCACGGGGTGGATCTAATGGTGAGTCTGGTACCAAGAGGAAACCAGCTCCTCCCCTGACTATCCTGCCCCGTTATTCAACGATTGTGCAGGACGGACCGCTTGATATCGCCGAATCTCCTGCCACTTATGCTGCAACAACTGACGGCTTCGCGCCGCATTCTTACTTAGCAACACTGTCTGGCCCACTAGAAGGGCAAGTGAAGGTACAGTCGCTACTGCCAAGTAATGGGGGGGCGGAATCTAACACAAAAGCAGTTCAACGATAGTAAACAGCTGACGAATGTGAACGCTGTCAATCGAAGCATGCCTGACGGCAAGTGGGCACTGCCAGGCTTAGCACGACCATACCCAACGACTCCTATACAAAGAAAACCACTTGAAACGTCGTCTGGACTGGCTACACCCGACGAGCAACCCTCAAGTCAACCTCCTCCAGTATATGAAAAGGAGGATCCATCCCCGACGACAGACACGACACTATCCGTAGAGAAATCACGACATACAGTAAGCAGCTCTTGTGCACGTGATCCAGTATCTCAGAGAGTTGAGTTCCGCAAACCGTCTTGGCCCGCCAGCGCGAGGAAACCAACGCCTGACTACTCCTTAAATGGTACGTCAGGATCGCGAACGCCAACCGCGATGAATTCTTTGGCGAGGCCCGTCTATCCTACATCAATAGGCGTTCAGCAGCCTCGATCACAGTCCAATACACCGCCCCCAGTCATGCCAAAGCCTAGGACCGCTTCAGAAAATCTGTTGTCAAGAATGTCATCTTTCGAGCGATGCAGCGAAAGTGAACATTCAACGCTTGCGCCTCAATCACCTGGTCGGTTAAATATGCGAAAAGCATCGGTGGAGGATCTGCGGAGGTTGTATGAAGAGCGTGTTGGGGCAGCAGAGACGCTTGTTGCAGCAGGTAGTGTCAAGAGAAAACAAGTACCATAGCCATGCATGGTAGGTCTTTAGTCGAGATTGTCGAAAGCATGTTGTGCATTTATACGGCGTTCTTGAAAGCACCTACATGTTGCGAAGGATACGTAGCGTTTTTCAGGGCTTCTGTTTCAAGGAGCGGATTGGGAGGCTATATTGTTTCCCATGAGCGTAATATCAGGATGCCTTTTGAGTCCGCACACAAATTCTGCGTGATGAGACTACCCGCCGTGGACTGTCGAAATGTAAGCGTGTCTGCGAACGCCGATGATCGGCATCGGCATCCGAACCAGGCGAGGTCGGGGAGCGGAACGGACCCTAAGAAAATAATTCATCGTATGAGCTATGACTATTATACTCTGATCCTCATACCGTCAATTAGATCAGCCATCCACTCTTCTCCAAAAGTTGATATAATTGACTCTTGTACACCACATAGCATTGATTTTTGAACACTACATAGCATTGATTCGAGAGACGATTTGCCTTGCCCCCCACCTCGTACGATCATAGGAATTTCAAGTAGATTACCCCACCATGTCGACTTTTGGTCAGTACTTCAAAGTCACCACGTCAGTATTCAAAACTTATCAAAATCATGGATGCTGATATCTGACCAGCTATGGAGAGTCACATTGTCGGTCTGTCGGCTGCATTGTCGACGGCTGCCCGCCGGGCATGGAGCTCACCGAGAGTGATATTCAGCCTCAGATGACGCGACGACGGCCAGGACAGAGCGCCATCACGACGCCCAGAGACGAGAAGGACAAGGTTGAGATACAATCTGGCACAGAGTTTGGAATCACGCTGGGCACGCCAATCGGGATGCGCGTGATGAATGAGAATCAAAGGCCAAAAGATTATGGCAACAAGACAATGGATCTCTACCCAAGACCAAGCCATGCAGACTGGACATACTTGGAGAAATACGGCGTAAAGGCAAGCAGCGGTGGTGGTAGAAGTAGTGCACGCGAAACCATTGGTTCGTGCCGATCCACTGTGCAGCTGGAGTAGAGCTAATATATATGACACAGGAAGAGTCGCAGCTGGCGCAATTGCTGAAAAGTACCTGCGGATTGCGCACGGTGTCGAGATTGTGGCCTTTGTGTCTTCGATCGGTGAGGAGTTCCTGTTTCCTCCTTCGAATGAATTCTCACTCCCAAACTCGCCCCGAAACCCGGAGTTTTTGAAGTTGTTGGATAGCATCACGAGGGAGAAGGTTGACTCGTTTCTGCCTGTCCGTTGTCCCGACGCCGACGCATCGAGTCGCATGGAACAGCTCATCACAGATTTCAAGGAAAGAGAAGACAGCATTGGCGGTACGGTGACTTGCGTGATCCGCAATGCACCTTCAGGTCTCGGAGAGCCGTGTTTCGACAAGCTCGAGGCACTGCTAGCGCATGCGATGCTGAGCATACCGGCGACCAAGGGGTTTGAGATAGGGTCTGGATTCGGAGGCTGTCAGATGCCTGGATCGATGCACAACGATCCGTTCATCAAGGCAGCTGCAGTCAAACCATCGGGCCAGTACTCGCAGACGGCACGCCCCCGCCTGACCACCAAGACGAACAACTCAGGCGGCATACAAGGGGGCATCTCCAACGGGGCGCCGATCTTCTTCACGGTCGCGTTCAAGCCACCGGCGACGATTGGCCAGGCGCAGCAGACGATGACATATGCAGAGGAGGAGGGCGTGCTTGAGGCGAAAGGGCGCCATGACCCCTGCGTCGTCCCACGGGCGATCCCGATTGTCGAGGCGATGGCAGCTCTTGTCATGGCCGACACGGCGCTTGCCCAGCATGCTCGATCATCGGCGCGAAGCTTGTTGCCTGCCTTGAAGGAGACGATTCCAGTGGAGGAGACGAGATCTGTGTAGCAAGATGGGGTAGTGTAGTGTAGTGTGGAAAGCTAATTATTTAAACCTGGCTGTAGAAGTGGACGGAATGGTTCACGACGAGGGTTGCCAAGGCTAATTTAGTAGCTGGATCGCCCGGCAACTAATTAATTACCTTCCCTTGGCCAGCTGTCAGAATGCGGGGACAAGTGAAGCAGATCGGTCTATTACTGGGGGGGGTGGTATGTTCCTAGGTAATAATAACAAAGCATATAGTACTGTAATGCCGATAAGAGATGATGACCACCAGCAGCACGGAGATGATGCAAAAGGATCTCCTTTGCATGCATGCATGCATATCATATCTACCCTTTTTCCCAAGGCTGGCTGGTCGTACCTATGTAACTCAAGCATGGGACAGCGATTTTGGGACATGCGGCTGCAGATCACGGGAGCTGCAGGCGTGAGATGCCAAATGCGCGGAATCCGATGATGCTGTTACCGCTCTTTTCTTTTTTTCGATCGACACAGAGTCACAGACTGCCTGCAGGACTGGCGGCGGGTGGAGTATAAGTGATTACATGGTTAGTAGGGTGGGGAAGCATCATGTCATCCCATGTCATGGACCGGGCTCCGTGAAAAAGAGAGGCGTGCATGGCGATGGCGATGGCGATGGCGATGGCGATGGCGTTGTCGTCGCCAGTTGTCTGGGCGTCTCCAATTGAATAGGCCGTAGGTAATTAGGGCATAGGCAGCCCATTCACAGCCCAGAGGTAGCCCGTTTGTCGCCTGTCGCCAGCCCGTTTGTGGGTGCATGGCCGCCTAGAAATCGGGTGGCTTGGGGCACTGGAAATCACTGTCACGGGTCCTTGCAGAACTGGCTGCCCTTCTGCCCGGTGCCGCGCAAGCTGACTACATCCAAGCTTGCTACTGTACCTACTAATAATATAATACTGATATGATAATTACTAGTAATTACCTACAGTAAGTATTACCGTGACACCCAGTCAGGTTGCACCTCCACCCACTGTGCATGCTGCTTCGACCTATCCCGACTTCTCCACCATCTTTGCCAATCACCGACATTCCTTGCTGCTCTCCTCTGGTCCTCTGGTCCTCCATTTGCTTCTACTCTTCACTACAAGATGCAAACTCAATACCAATAGCCTGGCTGCCCAATCTTCTACTTGTTGACTTTGTTCTGCATGCCTAGCTATCGACGACTCGCAACTTGCTCCTGGTCCGACTCCCTCCCATCCACGCGGAATCACATCATGATTGATTTCTAATATCATTTCCTATCTTCACTCCTCGGAGCAAGCTTCTTTCTGCCACTGTGCGCTGTACGACAGGGCATGCCGCATGTCCTCGCCACCTTACAACTTGCGACTCTCCTTGCTCCCACGTTCCCACTGTTACTCTGTACCTTGCTACCAGCCCTGTACCGTCACCCTTCAAGACCATGGCCCGCGCATTGGTTCCCAAGGAGTTTGCTGAGTCGGCCGCGTCGTCTTCGTCATCTACTGTCGAGACCAAGACCTCAAAGCGCAGATGCGTATCGAGTGCCTGCGTGCCGTGTAGGAGACGCAAATCAAAGGCATGTATCTTCTCTTCCTATGCTGATGTCTAGCCCTCTCCGCCCCCCGAACAAGCTGAACAAGCTCTACCTAGACACGTCCATGCTAACGAAATCTTCAATGCAGTGCGACGGAGGTACGCCCGTTTGTGCCACTTGTACTGCCGTGTACAAAACCGAATGCCACTATGACGGTGACGCAGAGGCTCGTCGCCCTACTGCTGCCCCACTCAAGCGCAATGCCTCCTTCATGTCCAAAGAGACTTCCTCTACCACGACGGCCGAGCTACTCTTGGAGAAGCTCCGGAGCTTGCCAGAACACGAGACACAAGCATTGGTGCACCAAATACGCGAGGGTGATGATATGGATGCGTTGGCCGCATCGCTACGAAACAATGTTTCAATTCGATCGTCGCGATCAAGAGATTCTGAGCCTCAGGAAGGCGACCTCTCCTCGTACATGGCGGCCACCACGTTCCTAAACGGGGGTGTTTCGAGGGTGTTCGGCTCGACAAGTGGCATGGGTCAAGTCAAGGAACCGGATAGCGAGACCGGCTATCGATCCAACGTAGTGGCTTCCTACGACACCTGGACAAACGTCACAAAAGATGGTGACTTTGTGCGCCACCTACTACAGACATACTTCGAAATCTGGAATCCATATTACAACTTTATCCCTCAGAAGCCCTTCTGGGATAGCTTTAATGTAGGAAGCACAAAGTATTGTAGTCCTCTGCTGGTCAACGCCGTGTGTGCACTGGCCTGTCATGCATCCGACTTACCTGGCGCACGCACCGTACCCAGCGATCACAGAACTTCTGGCGACCACTTCTTCGTAGAAGCGAGGCGAATACTGTTTGACGATGAGACCCCTTGCATCACTAGTGTTCAGGCGCTCTCCATAATGGCTCTTCGAGAGCCGGCCGCTGGTCGAGACAGTAGTGGCTACATGTACGCCGGTCGATGCCTGCGCATGAGCCTAGAACTTGGGCTGCATCTACGTTACGCTGGCCCAGACAAGCTTGATCCCGTCGAAGAAGAAGTCCGAAACGTAACCTTCTGGGCTTGTTTCTGTTTTGAGACGTATGTGTGGCCCCTCAGAAGGCTGGTTATGTCGCACAAGCTAAACCTCTCTCAGGGCCTGGACATTGTGTGTTGGACGGACATCCCAGCTTCCTCGAGCTGCTATCACGTCCCTAAAACCGGTGCCCAAGGAGCCCCTTCATTCCGACCCACGGGGTTCTCTTCCCTCACCTACGCCTTCGATTACGGGGAAAGATGCTACGACCGACAGCACCGAAAGTCGTCATATTTTATACCATCTTTCAACCTTGTCTGAGCTTGCAAACGATAATGTCTTCACATTTTACGCGCCCCAAGAGCGCTTTACATCTAGGAAACTCCTTGATTGTTTCTACAAGTATGAATCTTGGTACAGAGGGCTACCCAAAGCCTTCAGAGTGGACCAAAAAGCTCAGTCTCCTCCGTCACGTGCTGTGTTGGAACTTTCGTGAGTTTAACATGGATCTCGCATCAATAGTCTGCTAACGACAAGCAGCGCATGGTACCAGGCGTGTCTCATCATGCTGTTCCGTCCACTGATCAAGGTCTCGCTCACAAATTCCGACGTCGTTCCGCGAGACGTCTGTCTTAATGCCGCGAATGAAATTACACGATTGATGAGGATCTATCGCAACTCATATGGCTTTCGTCGTGTGAATACTATACTATCTCACATCAACCTGTCATGCTCAATGATACACCTCATCAACATCCAATACGAAGACTCGAAACTGTGTCTTATTCAAGACATGAAAAACCTTGAGGATATGTCAGAGAGCGCGTATTTCGCGGCGCGAGCTTTCCGTACTATCTGTGCTTTGGCTGAACAATGGAAAGCAAAAATTCCGCCAGAAGTCTTGCAGAACAGCAAGCTTGTTCCATCTGATGGCGCTATATTCTCTCCCGTTCCCAATGGCCCTTTCATCGAATCTTCTCATACCAGTAAATCTACCGCGGGAGGACAATCAACTCCTGATTCCCAGGCCGGAACGGAACCCAGACTCCATCCCCATTCGATACCAGTGCAGCATCCCCCAATGCCCCAGCAGCCACAAGCAGCAACACACCCTCCTGTGAATCAGCCAATAGCATCGATGAGTGATCTCCCTAATATGACGGCACAGATGCATTTCCAGCCGCACTTTCCGTTTCCAGCTCCGGCCGATGGAAAACCTGTGCTGGCCTCACATCCATCAGTGACATCGGTAACGCCTTCACATCGCCAGCAACAGCCACACATGCATGACTCGACACAAGCAAACCACCCACCGGTCCATCCTTCATCGTACAAGCCGTCAGACGCATCTGCCGCCCAACAGCTCTTCTGGTCGCCGTTCGGCGGCAACACGACCCCTCTTCTTGGTAACAATATCAATGTATCGCCCATGGACCTGAGCAATATGCTAGGCAACGTCGATACGTGGGAGCAACTAGGTCGCGACGGATTCAGTCTGACGGAGTGGAACAGTCAGCCCCAGCAACAGCCTCAGCAGACGCCACGGAAGGATGAACTGGCGTATGGTGTGCAGGGTGTGCCTCTGGAGGCACCATCCAACGCGGGAGGTTGGGCACAGCACGGACATCCGCATATGCATGTGCAGGCTCAAATTCAACAACAACAACAGCAGCAGCAGCAGCAGCAACCGTATGAGCATCAACAACCGCAACAGCATCAACAGAGGCATAGTGCAAATCCAAGGAACGACGATGCATGGGAATATACGCAGTGGAACCACCATATAGGATGAGGCAAGGAAGAAGATATCCCACCGAGCCTCATCCAGGCTATCTGAAGACGCTGAACCAGGAATAAACACTATTACAGATCTGGAATCCCATAGTTACAGAGTTACGAGGTCATGTTTTGTTTTTAGTTCGGCGCACTAAGGACTCATTTCACGGGCGGGGAAAAGATAAGTTAAACTTGTGATTCATATATATATATATACCACGCATTTCAGACATGGTCGTTGGGGTTTGCAGAGTAGACAAAAATAGGGGCGCTTGGGTGGCGTGTTTTTTTCGGGGGTTGGGGGTGGGAGGGATAGCGAGAGTCTCTCTCTATATGCAATTATGTTGTATCTGTAAATACGAAAAAAATCGAACATCTCGTGAATATGAATATGCTCCTCCTCTTTTTTTTGGGGGGGGCAATCTTTTCATTCAATCCTCCTGGCTTGCTTCCTGATGTTTTCATTTCATGGATCAGTCTCGTGTATTTACCTATGTCGGGTGCGGTTTGCTTGCTTGCTTGCTTACTTGCTTGAAGCCCAGGCAGAACCGTGAGACAAATGGCCATTGGATTACATGGCTCGAAAAGCCTGTTCAGACTCAGTCTTGCTTTGTCGAGACCATGGTAAAGAAGTAAGGAGTGGATTTAGCGATTTAGTGGCTTCCCCGTGCCGGATCTACGAGATTACGACCTTGCTTTGATGACTGACTGAACATATGAGAGAATATATATAGATATACAGACGACCTAGGCTGGTGTGATGAATCAAGACGTTGATTAGCTAGCTATCAGGGAGTATATATATATACACTCTATGATATCACCGTCTAGACTGTAGCTTTTTTCCCAGTCTTTTTTTCTTCTTCTCAGAAATATGTTGAGGAGCATTTCTATCAAGTAAGAAAGGAGACTACCTCCCAGAGACCTTTGTTCGGTTAAGAATGGTTAAAACATACATAGTAGAGGCTAGTACAGGTAAGGGATTCCCAAGTTACTGATACTACTGCTAACACATGCTTCGCTCAATCAAGAAGACGTCTTCGCCTTCTTGGACTGGGCAGAGTCAGTCTCGATCGTTGTGCCGGGCGTGATTGCCTGGCTACCAGCAGCACCAGTATCAGGTACAGCTTCCTCCTCTTCTTCGGGGCCGCCATGGCTTTCAAGCGATTGCGGTACTCCCGAGCGGGTCGAGGCCGGATCCGAACCTTGTTCGGAGACGTCAAAGTTCACGTCTGCTGGTAGCGCATCGATGACCTCGCAGATTCTCTCAAAATGCTTCGGAAGCCACAAATCGTAGAGGTTCCGAACAAAGGTGTATGCCGTCCACCTCGCATTCCCATCCGAGCCTATACTGAAGGTGTGTATTTTATGGCGGTAATACTTGACATTGTCGCCATCGATGACAGCGTAATGGCCCCAGATCCTCACAAGTTCATAGTTGTGAGATATCGAGAAGCCATTGACTTCTCGATGAAGTTCCTTCTCGCGGCCGACCAAGCGGAAGAGAGTGTATAAGCCGCGTAAGCAGACAGTTTGAGTGTGAGCATTTTGCCGATCGGCAACGTCAAGATCAGCTGCGCCACTTTTGACTTCGGCAGAGAAGAACGGAAGATACATATTAAACGTGGCCGCAATCAGGCCAGAATCAGTCACTAGGTTGCCGAGGAAAGGCAGCAGCTTCATATACTGTTCAATGCTAAAGGCATCGCTCCTGAATCCAAGACCATAATCTGGCTGAGGACGGGGACCAGGACGCGAGCCTGGAGGTTTCAAGAAAGTGGCAGAGTTGAGCCAACACGCGTTGACAGTCTCTCGGAGGACTTCCAGATGTTTAGCTCCTCGATCGGCCAGAATCTCGGCTGACGGAACAATGAGGAGTGCAATATCGCGAACCACCCGGGCTTCATTTTCGCCGTTCATTCTTTTGCATGTCTTGTCGAACAGATAATCGTCCGAAAACAGGGTACCTTCAGGAAGCGACTGCGTCCCGTTGAGGAGCATTTGGCAAAGCCTTTTGCTTTCAGTAGTAATGCCTTCAGTATGCTCAGACAGGAAACTGCCGCAAACCCTCATTTGTTCCACGAACATAGGATGCTTGTACGGAGCGCTCTTCTGCTCTCGGTTTAGTTGGCTGCTTGAAGTCTGCGTCTGGGTGGTTTCCGAATTCAGACTGGCATTGGAGCGTTTACGACTCAACGACCGTTTTATCGGGCGCGCCTGATCAACAATATCTTGAAGTCGACGCATCGTTGCTTCTTGTTCCTCTGTTGGCCAAGTGCCTTTATCTCTCCAGAACTCAAGCCGAGCCTCTTTGATTGTCTTCTGTGTAGCAGCTGAAGATGATCGCGATCGTTTGGTTGATGCCTCAAGTGAATCGCGAGGGTTTGGAACCTCGTCTTCACGATGCCGATTGTCCCCGGCCTGCTTTGTATTTGGAGATATTTGGGACTGTAGACGCTTCCTTGGTCTTTCGCTCGATGTGTGACTCTCAGGGTCCCAACTGCGCTTCTTTGCTTCTACGACTCGGGATGGAGCTTCGGTCGAACTCGAGAAATCCTTTACCATGTTAAATAGTTTACAATGAGGGAATCGTTGTCGACTTGCCTGCTGCTTTGTTGGGTGTCGCGCTTGCAGTTGAGCGTCCGTCTGTTGATCGGATCTCTCCTCAGCTGCTGCTTCTTTGCGATTGCTTGGACTCGTGGCTTCGCTGGTAGGTTGTTCTACGAAAGTTAGAACGGTTTTGCAATATGGCAAGAGCTGCGACAACATACTTGCCTTCGCCTGTTCTTGTATGCAGCGCCTCTTCGGGGCGGCTAAAGGTGGTGAGTAACTAGCCATGATGCCTAGGTTCGTACGTTCGAAGCGCCTATATCTAACCGCTGAGTTTGAGATGCTTGATGGAGGGTTTAGTAGCTGGACTCAGCGTGCGAATTCATAGGTGGGCAGCGGCGCAAGTGAGAGGTACGCCAAGCAAGCGAAACGCCCTATACGTCCCCTGGTCCAAGTTAAGCGTGACTCCCGCATGTATTCGATGTTATGTGGTGTATAATGCGCTTGATATTATATCCCGTACGACCGTACGAGAAACTTGCAACTTACTAGAGCGCGGGAAGAACTGCGTAATCATATAATTGAAGTAGTAGGCTATTGTCGGAAACTAGAACAAGTGGTCGAAGATTCAGAGGGCTCTTGATATACCTCCTATACCTTTTCAATAGACACACACAAAAGAAGCCACACGACCGAACCAGCACGCTGAGAGAGATTCAATTCTGTAGCTAGTGAAGGCTCCCAGTTGGAATTGTAGGGTTATAGTGAAAGGGAGACAGGAGTTGAGGCCGTGATGCGAATGTCATCAAGCTTTGAGTCAAACTTCTATCAATGAAGCTCGGGCAAATGATGTAGCTCACCAATGGCATGTAGATCTAGACAGCTTCTCTTTGATGGGAACTTTGAATTCAACAGTCGATGTTTGTGGTCAGTCACTGATTGCAATATCATGAGGTCTCTGGTATTCAGGCCCTCGGCCGTGATGTCGGGAGTCAGTTCTCGCCCTGCTACGCAATCAGAAGTCAAGTCAATGTTACTAGAAACAAATAGACAACAAACGGCCTCAGGCAGTAAGGTACTGTGAATTTGGACAACACATGCCCACTAATTAGATATAATTAGATATAATAAGAAGAAGGGCACCGAATGGGTCAAATGGATTCATGGACTCATGGAGGATTGGGCCGGAGTCTGGACCACCGACCGACCGGGAGCTACTCAAACGCAACCCACGCGCAAGCTCTCCTCGTCTCTTCTTGCACCAAGAACTGGACCTCAACACACTTCTTCACCCGGATTGTCCTATTCCACTCCTCCACCCCACCATCTCCTCATCCGCAAGCTCCTTCTGATAGACACGATTTCTTGCGCATTATAAAATACCTACGACAACTACCCCTACACGCATTCATCATCGTCAATGGAGCTTCTCGAGCGCTAGCCATTGTCACTGAAGTGCTGCGGGGCTGTCCGCACACTGAGGCACTGTCCCTTGCAACAGGTACGCACTCACGCGATGAGGCCAGAATTTCAGTCGCATAGACTTTACTGACCTGCTCTCTGACTGTAGAATCTTTACAATGCCTATTGAAGTTCCCTCACAGCAAAGCCAGCATGTCGCTCATCCACCGAACTCCGGTGCTCCCGACCAACCGGGATACTCACTCTTCAACGACCCCCATGCGTCGCTCGCAAAATTCACTGCAAAGCTCCCACCCTCGTCCATCAATAGTTTCTGCGGCGCTATGGCAGGTGTCGCGTCGGGGATTGTGACGTGCCCCCTCGACGTTATCAAGACAAGATTACAGTCGCAAGGTTCCTTCACACGGGGCATCAGTCGAGGAACACCATCTTCAAAAGCAATCTATAATGGTCTATCTGGCACCGCCAAAGTGATATGGATGGAAGATGGCTTGCGCGGGATGTATCGCGGTCTTGGACCTATGCTCTTGGGCTACCTTCCTACATGGGCCGTGTACATGAGCGTCTATGACTCCTCAAAAGACTTTTACTATACTCAAGTCGGTCAGTGGTTGTCGGCTCTAAGATGTAATGTCGTACCGTTTTGCTGATACAGCCCAGATAACAAGTGGTTCGCTCGGATCTACGCATCGGTGACAGCTGGAGCATGCTCGACCCTCGCAACAAATCCTATTTGGGTCATCAAGACTCGATTAATGTCTCAAGTCAGTGAAAGAGCCTCTAAAGAACACCGGACACCCTGGCACTACAAGTCGACGTTTGACGCAGCCAAAAAAATGTATCGAACAGAGGGATTCCTTGCCTTCTACTCAGGCTTGACACCGGCACTACTCGGTTTGACACACGTCGCGATCCAATTCCCATTGTACGAGTTTTTTAAAATGAAATTCACAGGCCTTGAGATGGGCGAAAACACCAAAGAGGACCATGACGTGCACTGGGCTGGTATCTTGGGCGGGACATTTCTCAGCAAGATCTGTGCTACTACTGCTACCTATCCGCATGAAGTGCTTCGAACCCGTCTCCAAACCCAGCAGCGATCCTTGCCATCGACTTCGTCCGAAGGGGTCTCTTTCCGAGGCTCCTTGGGTGAGCCGAGTACGTCCCGGGGGTCTGGAACAGCAGGGCGTGCGTCATCAGAAGGAGTCTTGCCACGAGCTGTCTTAGGCTTGACGGCCTCTCATCCCCCTGGATCAGCGTCTTCAGATGGCATGATCAATCTGCCACGATACCACGGAGTTGTGAAGACATTCAAGACCATTCTGGCTGAGGAGGGCTGGAGAGCATTCTATAATGGAATGGGCACCAATATGGTCCGGGCTGTACCAGCGGCAATGACGACAATGATCACTTACGAAGTGCTCAAGAAAGCGTGTCACCGGCTACAAGAGGAAGGCCAGGCTGCTTTGAATGAAGAACCGTGAAGCAGGCATCGATGCGTCGCATGCGAGGGGTCTTCGTCCTGCCGTCCTTTCTACACCAACATTTTTCCCTTCAGCAATACATATTAGCATTGTCCCTTGGGAGGGCTCCTTGGCGTTCGTAGGAGCACATGGCGCAGACCAGAGTGCCGAAGTCGCTGCTTTTCTCTGTGGGTCATAATGGGGTGGGCGATTGTGATGCTTAAGGTGGTCATTTCTGCAGTTTACAAAGACAGACATTGCGCATTCTAAGACTGCATACTGATTTGAGATATCATCAGCATCGTGTACATGATAGCTAGGCGTGCCGTAAAGGCTTATCGAAAAATAAGTGTTATGCCACGAGAATTAGCCGTTTAACAAACCATGAGGCAAGCTCAGACGGACTTCAGTGGAAGATTTAGAGTGTTTTTTAGACTGAGGTCGTCGTCAATAGTCTGGTGTGATAGCTGGCCCTAAGGTTAAGGTTTGGCTTCTAGACACGTAAACTGGCGTATGTAGCGTCCGCCGGCGCGAGGGATAGATAGCAGTTCTCCTGAGCATGACAAGATTCTTTTTGCCAAGTAGATATTCTGAAGATTGACCTCACTATGCAGTGCCGTACCTGTTGGTTTCTTGAGACTCTTCTCTGATTGCTCGGAAGATCTCGTGCTGGTCTTGCAGCTGCACGCCAGGCAATCCCTGGACGTTTATTGAGCTGGCTTCCTTTTACGGCAGCCAAGTCGTAGGGAAATTCCCCCGACTCGAGCTGCAAGATTACGGCCTGCATCTTGTTCACTTCTACGCCTGAGTTGGCAAAATCTGTTATGTTCGTGCACCTCACATAATAGTCGTTCGCTCTATCGTCGGTCCTGGTCGCTCGTTTTATTCCGATACGATATCCCAGCCGGGTCTGTCCATCCGATAAGAGAGGATTCCAGCAGCGGTCTGCACTGCGCGCACGGTCGATCTACACACACACACACACACACACACACACACACACACACACACACACACACACACACACACACACACACGAATAGCAGAATGGCGGGCACGCTGTTACCGAAGGACCGCTTCAGCTGGAAGTCCACGAGATCAAGATTTCCACCGGGGAGACAGATATGGCAGTTCTTTACGAGATCACGATATCCGCAGTACTTGGCGCTCGTCGCGACAATACTGCTCATACTGAGAGGTTTTGGCGGTCTAGGAGGGGTGTCAAGCAGGTACGTCCGGACAGCTATGGGACTGTAGCATGGCTTTGGAGCTCTAGTACACGTAGCGCGTGAAATGACATGCTAATTGGTTCTCTATGGAACAGATACACTTGCTGGGGCCCAACAATATCGCCCATGGAGATGACCCCGAACGACCTGGCGAAATGGCATGGCCACACCACGCCTGTAATATTCAATCATCACGCACCGGTCGAGATCAAGGAAGAGACGATCAGCTATATCGACCTCAATAAGATCGAATCCACGCGCCGCGCTCTCCAGAGCGAGGAAAAGGTGCTTATCCTAACACCTCTTCGAGATGCCTCGCATTATCTGGAGAAATACTTCGAACTTGTTGCGAAGCTCACATATCCTCATCATCTGATTGACCTGGCCTTCCTTGTGGGCGATACCACAGACGATACTATGGCAGTACTTGTGCTGGAGCTTGAGCGGTTACAGAAGCGGAAAGACAAGATCTCCTTCCGATCTGTCACAATCGTGGAGAAAGATTTTGGAGTTACATTCGGGCAAGATGTGGAAGATAGGCACGGTTTCAAAGCTCAGGGACCCCGGAGGAAAGCAATGGGAAAGGCCAGGAACTATTTGCTCAGCCATGCGCTCAAGCCTGACCATAGCTGGGTGTACTGGAGAGACGTTGATATTGTGGATAGTCCAGAGGGGATTATCGAGGACTTCGTTGCACACGATAGGGACATACTGGTTCCCAACATCTGGTTCCACAGATACAAGGTTGAGGACGGCAAGAAGGTCGATATTGAAGGACGATGTGAGTGGCCCTGAGTACTGGTTGTAATGCTAGCTGACCTGGAGTCAAGTTGATTATAACTCGTGGATTGAGTCTGACACTGGCCGTAAACTCGTCAAGAATCTCCCTCCTGGTGTGGTCCTTGCAGAAGGATACGAGAAAGAAGGGTACAAGACGGGCCGAACGTATATGGCTCGCATGGGCGACTGGCGAGAAAACAAAGATGAAGAGATTGAGCTTGATGGTATTGGTGGTGTCAATATCCTTGTCAAGGCTGATGTCCATCGCTCCGGTGCGTCTTAAAGAACAACTACGTTGGCATCAAAATATCTGCTAACATGAACCTCAGGCATTAATTTTCCCTGCTACCCCTTTGAGCACCAAGCGGAGACAGAAGGTTTCGCTAGGATGGCCAAAGCCGCCGGTTATGGTGTTTATGGCCTGCCTAACTACGTTGTTTGGCACATCGATACAGATGAGAAGCCAGGCAACAACTAATTAACTCGAATCATGCATTTCCTTGCTTCTCCCTTTCGAAAATTTTGCCCCCGACTTATGGTCAGCTGATAGAGACCTGGTTTCGGATTATGCTACTACTACTGCTACTGGAAATAAGCGTGCGACTCCTCTAGTAATTCACGACAAAAATACCCATTCACGCGAAAGCACTGTCCAGATTTTTCGAGGCATTTCGAACTGCATTCTATTTTCATGCTTCTTCATCGGCGTATTGTCGCATTAGCAGCACGAGCGAGCGGTTTAGTGTTTCACAGCCTCTCACACACACCCTTATTTTGACATCCTTTTCGGCGCGCGAGCGACTCGGAAGGAAGCGAGAGCATCCCTTGTGTCTCATCTGGCGTTTGGAACCACCTGGCCCACGCACGAGGGCGTCCTCACGATCGGGTTTGCATTATGCGCTAGGCCGCCCCCCCCCCTTTTTCTGATCTGTATAGGAAGGCAGGTTCATAATTTTTCTCTCCACCATTTTCATGGTACATTTCTTCATGTAGAGCCAGCCCCTCCTCGCTGGGAACCAAAGGATCTGGCAGATTTCTTAAGCTGGACGTGGTTTGGCCTGGCTTCGGCCTTTGGCTTTGGCTTTGCAGCGGGCTTTGAACGTGACGTGACGTTACGCGAGGTGTGGATGTGTGTATAGATAGTTGATTCGATAAGCTAGTATATACTCACGCTGTAGATAGAGAGGAACACGAATGTACGAGACGCTATCGACTGGATGACTCACTATATATGACTATAGACATTCATTGTTGGTGTGTGGTGGTGGTGGTTCGTTGGTTGATGTGTGCTTGATGATGGCTGTGGAGTGTTTGCACCGACTTGTGTTGGCTGCTGTACCTCCGGTTGCGCTCTGGGGTTTTTTTCCTCCCTTGGGCTTTGTCTGGCTCTTGTCGTGTTTACTGGCAATGATGACTCTGTCTCTTACCATATCTCCTAACACCAACAACAATAATAATGGATAATATTAATGACACGCTTCTCAAACTCCATTCCAAACACCATCCGCCCACCCCCTCCCACATCCACACAGTCCTAGCCCTGTCACGACGACGCACTTTATACCCCAACACCATCCATACCTATCCCCAAGACACAGCTAGCTCCCATCAATCACCCATCCACCCACCCGCTCATACTCCTCCTTAATAGGAGATAAGTGCGAGCTTGAAACCCCCTTGCAGGACTGCAGTCTTCTTTGCTTCTGATTTGGGGGTGAAGGGGGAGAGAGGTGGAGGGTTGGGTACTGGGGGTGGGGTCGGGAGGAGGAGGAACCTCTGCTGCGCTTGAGGGTTGATGGGGGCTTGTATGCTGCCGCTGGGTGCTGGTCGGGAAGAAGACGGCGTTTTGGCCGAGGGGAGGATGTGGGGAGGGTGGGTGGTGGGGCGGTTAGGAGGGATGTGCTTCTGATGTGAGAGCGTGGCGGGTTGTGCTTCGGGGTATGGGCTTGATGGGATGGTGGTGATGGTGATGTGGAGGGGGTTGAGCCTGTGTCTGGTACTCGGCTTCTGAGGGCGAGATCTGTGAATGGCTCTGAGGGGTGAAGGGGGCGCTTTGGTGGTGCTTTGTATGTAGTCTGGGTGAGCCTTTTGGGGGCAGGTTGGGCATTTGGATATGTGTCTGTCAGTATGGAGGTTTGGCTGTGCCAGGTTGGTATGGTGCTTGGTTTGGTATTGATCTCCCGGTCATCCTCTTTGAAGTTGAAATCGAAGCCGGCTAAGTGGTTTAAATCCCCTGGGTTTTGCTTAGGCGACGTTGATGGTGGATTCGAAGGCTGAACTGGACGACTCGTGGTTGTGTTGGGTGCGCTTGGTATGCCAGAACGAGGGCTTGCCTGTAAAGGTGGTGTTTCCTTAATAAAGGTACGGTCCAGAGGGGAAAAAGGCTTGAGAGATGGTAGGCATGGTGGGTTGGCTGAGGAACCTGGTAGAATGCATCGATCATGTGGTATTTCCCTCTGCTGAAGGAGTTTCCTGTCCTCGGCCTTTTTGCGACGCATGTTCGAAAGGTCTTGTTGTGTATAAGGATCGCTGTGCGAGCACGAGAAGGAGATTGCATGAGCGCACTTTATAAGTTAGTAGTGCTTAGCACTACGAATCACGCACATAGTGTTTTGGGTGGCAATACACAAAGCATCGCACGAGATCATGACGCCGCATCGAGGAAAGATACCCGTGAACAATGCGAGCAGCCAAGGATAAACATTCTGTTTGCAAGGGAGGACATGTCCGTTCCCATGTGGCATCAAAGACCCTTCCTTACAGCACTCCGAAAGGGATATATCTGAACCTAACCATTCATTAGCACAAGCTCTGTGTTGTCTTCGACAATCTTCAAAGCAGTAGACGTTTTAAAAACTTACCTTGCTCATGTCCCACACTCCGCTCGTGACATACACGTCAATCTCAAGCCTAGCCCTGACTTCCTCCTCGCTCTCGGCATAGCATATCATAGCACTGCCCTTCATGTCAGGCGTCTCGCCCTCTTTGGGCTTGGACCCCATGAAAGCGCCTGCTTTGCATTAGCCAAATACCGAGGAACATGGTGATGTTCGTTCTGTACCGCCCATGATCCAGAAGTCCGGCTCGGGCGTGATGCCACCGAGGTGTTTTCTATAGAATCGTCAGTCAGGAAGTCTGATTGATATCGAAATTCAAGTATGAAGAACAGGTTCTGAAGACAAGTTTTGGCTTGGCATAAGAACAACAAAATAGCAAAAATAAACAAAGACTGACTGTCTAACTTCCAATCTTTTCTGCAATGCGCCCTCAAAGTCAGGCACGATGACGAGCCATTCACACTTGGACGATGCGGAAGCCATGGCTCTTGACTGCAAGATTGGATATGTTCGAAGTCTGGTGGTTGTTGTTGCAGGACGCTGAGATGTCGTTCTGATGCAGCTGAATGCTTGACGGCGGAGCAAACCTACTGAAACCGACATTCAGGCTGAAGATGAAGCTGGACACCAACGAGCGCTTCTTTTGAATATCAATTATGCCTGTACAGTGAGGAGCTTATAGTTGTCGACGACAGGGCGTGCATGACAGCGAGGTGAGTTGCGGGGCTCGGCAAGCACTCGGCGCTTTTCTGTGGATTGTAGCATAAACATCACTAAAGGTAATTATACTTTCAGCAATTGAACATAACAAGCATTTGTGTACGTGTTGAAGTAGCAGTGGATGATCTATATAGCCCACTACGTCTATCTGCAAGCGCTCTAACTGTTTATGCCTCATCAATGTGGTCTCCATATAATGCTTCACCTCATAGCTTCGCAGGTCTCTTCTCGCGTTTCGACATAGCATCAGCAACCATCCGCCGTTGAACCTTGCCAGTTGCTGTCTTGGGCATGATATCTGTAAAATATATCTGTCATGCTCATTAGCCACCTATGTGCAGGGAGTTGGGGATTTCTAACCTTCTTCGGCAGTTTGAACTTCGCAACCCTGTCTTTCATCCAACCCCTCAATTCATCTGCAGAAAGCTTGCCTCCTTCTTTAAGCACCACGGCAAGACCGACATCCTGACCGTACATCTCGTCTTCTATTGCGAAGCTGACAGCTTCTGCAACAGCTGCATGCTGGGCGACGACGTTGTCGAGCTCAATTGGGCTGATCTTCTCTCCACCCTTGTTGATGAGCTCTTTGATGCGGCCTGTGATGATCACGTAGCCATCGGCATCTTTCTTGCCTTGGTCGCCAGTGCGGAAGAAGCCTCCTCGCGTGAAAGACGTTTTGTTTGCCTCGGGGTTATTCAGATATCCTTTGGTCACGTTCTCCCCGCGGATACAGATTTCTGCCTCTGAGCCCTGGGGAACTTCGTTACCTTCTTGGTCAAGAATCTTGATTTCGACTCCTTGACCGATACCTACGCTTCCGGGCTGTCTCTTGCCAGGAGGTAAGGGATTCGATGTCATCTGATGTGCTGCTTCGGTCATTGCATACGCTTCGAGTACGGGTGCATTGAAGCTCTTCTCGATCTCATGGAATGTCTTTGGCGACAAAGGAGACGAACACGAGCGAATGAAACGAATGTCTGGAATTGGACTTGGGAGTGGAGTCTTCAGCAGAATCTGATGTATAGTGGGCACCGCAGTGTACCAGTTGGCTTTGTGCTCTATGAAGTCTCGCCAGAAGTCAGAGGCAGAGAACTTCAGAGGTACAATCACAGATCCGCTGGATGCTAATGGGGCAAGAAAACCAGCCAGAAGTCCGTGGACATGAAATAAGGGCATCACAAGCATCGTCCGATCTCTAGTGGTGAGGCTGTATGTGCGTTGTATATTTCCTAGATCTTGTCAGACACAGTGAAATTGTGTAGCTCTCCTCTTGATCTACTCACCCATGGTCCGAGTCAAGTTTCTATGAGTCAATGGAACCTGGTATGGCATAAGCTAACGTTCGTCGTGGCCTTTTATGGCCAACTTACAGCTTTCGGCCGCCCAGTGGTTCCGCTCGTGTGCAGGACCAGAGCAACATCATCTGGCTGCGCTCCCTCCAATCGCTGAGCCCCTTTTGATTCCAGCTTCCCCTTCTCTTTCACATCTAGGACCACCTCATTACCATTCCAGTAGCATTCCGCAATAGCCGCCTTATATTTGCGTGCTGCTCTTACAGCCGCGGCATCTTGTTGGTATGCTCCTTTGGGTACCAGCGTGACAGCCGAGCTGAGATCATCAATGTAGAACTCGAACTCATCTTGCTTGTAAGAGGGATTGAGTGGTGCAGCGATCGCTCTTTGCCATGACGCTGCAATGAAAGCCACGATGAATTCGTAGGTGTTCGGAAGGGCAATTGAGACTGCTGACGCGGGTGATATACCGAGAGATGCGAGTTTCCGCTGGAACGAAGCGACCTCAGCGCATAGCTGCGTATACGTGATCGTCAATGACGGTCGGCCAGGAACAATGATAGCCGGCGCATCGGAGGTCTGTGAGAACGAGTTGGCAAGGGTAGCCATGGTGCTGTCGTTAGCGGGAGGGCGGCAATTGCGAGTCCTTGCTTCGGGCGGAACCGTATCAAGGCAATATAACAAGAAACCAAGTTATGAGAATACAAAGAGAAAAGACGTTGCGAATTGAAGGGTTGTCAGCCATGACAAGCCTCGGCGACAAAGTTACAGTACTCGATAGCACGTTACCGCATTGGGACTGTAGCGCACACGGTCCCACCGCTCGTCATCGGTGATATTGCGATTTTGCGCGTCGCGTCTTTACCGCCTTCCGTAGTCAAAGCTATATTTAATTCGCACTAAAATCCACTGCACCTCAACCTTAGCTCCCACATCGACATCAACATCGACAGCTTCATTCCTCACCTCCATCTTTGCAACATCGACATTGAACATCGTTACGTTATTGCACCAATGGCTGGCGATCAGAAGCCCGCACCTGCGGCCTCTTCAGGCTTGAGTCTCTATGCGCATCTGCTTCCTGGCGGCGGAAAGTCGACCATCACCAGCGCACCTGTCATGTACAATCAGCCGAAAGAGGAGAAAGAGCAAGCTGCTCCGGCAAAACCTAGTATTGGTAATTATCTGTAGTGGCCCTCTCCCCCACTCCTATTTGCCTATTCAAGACCTGTAAGCTTACTGCGGTCTGTTCGCTGCTTTGCAGATTTCACAAAGCAACTATTTCAACAACAACAAAAGAAGAAACAAAACCAGCTCCACAAGGGCAGGGGTGCGAAACCTTCAAGGTTCCACGGATCCACCTCTTCTATGAACACGAGCTCGAGCTCCCCAGACAAGACCGGTAATGGAAGCAGCTTCAACATCCGTCCGATCACCACGTCGACAGCGGCAGACTGGATAAGCAACGCACAGGATGACGATGCGGCAATCGAAGAAGCCGAAGCCAACAAGAGTCGATATAGATATCCTAAGAAGAAGAAGAGAAAGACGCAGAGGAACGTGCCTGAAGCTGAGATCAATTGGAACGAGCTCTATGAGCCTACCAAGTGTACGAACCTCCACGCCTACAACGAGAGTGAAGAGTATAGGAATGCAGACAATGATTGGTTCAATAAGCTCCACGCGTCTCGCTTCGCAGTGCAGCGCAACGCAAGCAGCAGTGCAGAAGTGGTTACTCCATCAGGTCAGCTGCCTCAAGCTCAAAGATATATTTCCATGCTGACCACTTTCCAGCCCCGGTCGTGCGCAACGCTATGTTCGCACCACCCGCGTTCAACAATGGCCCGGCCAAAGCTATTGAGGATGTGGTGATGCGCGACGACGACGCTGTCCATCCTGACCGACGAAGCGGCATGGCAGCCATTCCCACAGACGACGAGGAGGAGTACCGTCCGTCTTTCGGAGCACCCGCACATCCTCCTTCTGGTGGATTCTCTACGCACAATGCTACCGCGGGTGGCATCAATGTCGCTCCAAGCTTCGCACCTCCAAGCTTCGCACCCCCGACCGCGACCAATTCGTCCGCTCCCGCCTCTGCCGTCATATCACGCGCACCCGTTCGATTCCAACAAGCAGCATCCGCTACTGCCTCTGAAGATCAACAGGGTGATACCATTATGAGCATGGACGAGGTCCCTCCCGAGCCAGAAGTCGAAGAGGCTCCGCGCTCGAACCGACCTGGACAGAAAGACTTTGCGAGGCGCCTACTCATGAAGCAAGGCTGGAAGGAGGGCCAAGGTCTAGGAGCATCTGGCTCTGGCATGATCAAGCCACTGTACGTCAAACCGATCAAGCAGAAGAAGTTCTCGGACGCCGAAGGTGGCGGGTTCAGCAAGGCTGGACAGGGCAAGATCATTGCGGGGAAGAAGGCCAAGGGCTACGTGGAGGAGGAAGGCCAGTATGGCAAGATGAGCGAGGTGGTGGTGGTCCTTGGCCTTCTTGCGGGCGTTGACGTGCAGAGAGAGATGCAGGCGGACGTGCCTCTGGCACAGCGAATCGGGGAGGAGTGCAGCGAGAAGGTTAGTTCTGCCCTCGTGAGACGAGAATTGATTGATACTGATGATTGATATAGTTTGGGAACGTGGAGAAGGTGACGGCAAGCGCGGAGACTGGGCGAATTTTCGTCAAATTCACCCAGTCGTTGTCGGCGCTCCGGGCGGTCCAGGCGCTGGACCAAGGCGTCCTGCGATCCCTGGAGCCGCTGAACGCGGCAGGCAGCGTGGGCACGGCGCGATACTACGACGCCGACGACTTTGCACAGCAGGTGCTAGACGCGGACGTCAAGGTTCCGTCTGCCCAGTAGATGGCAAGACGCCAAGGCAAGTGTAGTATGTAGCGAAAATCAATGACAGTTGTTGACTGAGAGTGACATAGCGAGTGCAGCATTTTCCATGACGTGGTAGATGTCGTGCAGGTATATTCATGTGTAGATTTGGTAGAAAGCCGGTTTGTCTACAGTCAGGTGGTGATGTATACGATAGCCAGCAGAGGTATTGAGCAATCCAATCCAATCCAATCCAATCCAGGGCAACGCATCCCTCAAAACAGGTCCTTTCCCCTTTCCCCCTTTTCCTTCTCCCTTTTCCCCCCCAAAAGAAAAACCACTTTTATCAAAAGACATCCTCAAAGCAAATAGCGATAATCAGGACTCAAATCGCCCATCTCGGTCTTCTCGTACTCGGTCAAGCCGCGATCGACGGCGCTCCTATCCTTCAGCCTGTTCTGCCACCAACAGCTGACAAAGTAGATGGTGCAGGCGAGCGCGCTCAGACAGACGAAAGAAATGCTGATGCTGTGGCCCGTGTGATAGCCGGACGGGGCGTCGCGGGGCAAGAAGGCAAAGACGGCGATGATGCCGGCAATGTTGCCGAAGCCGACCTGCCAGGCGGAGCCGACGGCGCGGCGGTGGTGGCCGCCTAGGTTCATGTTGAACCAGCTGTGTGTCGTTAGTCTGGGACTGTGAAAGAAAACAATGGGGATATAGGGGAGGGGCTCAGGGAAGGAAAGGGGAAACACAAACCAGACGATGATGGGCATGGCGCTGTAGGCGCCCATGGCAACGAGAAAGAGCGCGGCATACTGCACGTCGCGATTATTGTGCACAGAGATGAGGATTGCAAAGCCGGACATGCAGACGCAGATGGGCACGATGGCGCAGAGGAAGCGGTGCCGCAGCTTATCCGAGATGTAGGCTATGATCATGGCCAGGCCGAACGCGCAGGCCCAGGGCGGCACGCCGTGCAGCTGGGTCTGGATGCGCGAGTAGCCGTACGACTGGATGATGGCCGGGGAAAAGTACGCGTAACCGTAGGCGGGCACGATCAGGCCAAAGTACATGAGGCCGCCGACGAGGATCTTGTAGTCGCGGAAGACGTTGAGGATGTCGCGGGCGCCCAGGCTGCGGTCGCGCGCCGACTTGCCCTGGTCGACGCGCAGGCGGGCAATGACGTAGGCGCGTTCCTCGTCCGTCAGCCAGCGGGCTTCCTCGGGGAAGTCGGGCAGGAGGAAGAAGAAGAAGAGGGAGACGAGGAGGGTGAGGAGGCCCTCGAGGATGAAGATCCAGCGCCAGCCGGCGTAGCCGCGCACGCCGCTCATCTTGCCGATTGCCGCGGCGAGGAGCCCGCCGAATGCGCCGGCGAGGGAGGTCGAGGAGAAGAAGAAGGAGTATCGACGCTGGGCCTCGTGGCGGCGATACCACATGCCGATGAGGTAGAAGGAGCCGGGGAACATGCCGGCCTCGAAGACGCCGAGGAAGAAACGGGTTGCGAGAAGGCCGGCGTAGGACTGGACGAAGCCCTGGAGCAGAGTGACGAGGCCGAAGCCGAACATGCAGATGGAGAGCCAGACATGGGGCTTGAGTTTCTTGAGGATGATGTTGGAGGGGATCTCGAAGAGGATGTAGGGGACGAAGAAGATGACGAGGGCGGTGTTGTATTCGGTGTTTACGAGGCGGAGGTCGGTGGACAGGCCGAAGACGTTGGCGTTTGAGATGTTGATGCGGTCGAGGAAGGCCAGCAGATACCTGTGGGTAAGTGAGTGGAATGTTTGGGGAAGACTCTCGGAGAGAGTGTGTTGTGTTCATTAATTACATGATGCATAGAAAGGGCAGGATGCGGAAGTCCATCCGATTGACCAGTTTGCGCTCCGTGGTATGGGCAGGACAGACCACGGGCTGGTCATGGTCTTCTTGGTCGTCCTGATCGAGGGGATTATTATCCTCATTCTTGCTGTACTGTTCAGCATCTGGTGACACTTCCACGGCCTCTGTGTGTGTGGTGTTGTGTGTTAGCAAATGTCAGCAGTAGTAGTAGTCATTAATGGTTTGGTTAGATGTCAAGGCAACCTTGTTGAAGAGGATAAAACCGAACTTACTTTCGCGGTCGCCCCACATGATGTCGACAACTAATGGTCGCTGTCTTCGGTGTCAGTGTCAGTCTCGAGGGAATGGTAGAGATGAGGATTAGAAACGGGGAGGATAGATGATATATATGGAAGAGATGGCGCGTCAATATAAGAATAAGATGCAGGTAATGATTATTCCATCAGACGACTCCGACTCCTCTCCCACTTCAGTCAGCAGCCGCATTGGAGAGAATGCAGTATGTAAGCTGCGGTGATCAGGCTGAAAAGTGCGTGGACGACAGATCATGCGTGACAGAGACTGCTGCGACATGACTGAGAAATGCGCCTGTCCCGGGGTTAAGACGAGGCAGTAAGGCCGAACGATTGGCCGTTGGGGAGAAGGACTTATAGCTTTAGACCTGATGGGGATGATTATTAATGTGTTGTATTGTATTGTATGCTTTCATAACCAGACAGTCAGCCTCCACTCCGAAATAGGAAAGCACCCCCCGCATCGGACAAGCCAGGCGCGAGTCAGTGACTTCTCGTCCCAACTAAGCTTAGCGCGCCTTCCTTCCCCCGTCACGGAACATTCCCGGGTAATTCCATTCGCCGACTCGCCGACTCGCCGACAATGGCAAAAAGAAAGTGATTGATATCTTTGATATATTGTTATTATTGTCTTTGCAGCAAATGCGATTTCTTATGAGTGTTTGCGGTTTGATATCTCTATAGACCCATTCATATTCCACTTCTTAACCTGCCTGTCTGGCTGAACGACGGGCATTTGTGGCGGACTTGTGCGCTTCCGCAAACATGTTCATTGTAGCTTGGCTGCGCGTTTAGGGCCCAGATGTTCATCTCTTACCTCTCTCTCTCTCTCTGCCTCTCTTCCTCTCCCTCTCTCCCTCTCGTTCACTTTGCACCTTGTCCTCACTACTACTACTACCTCCTCCACTCCATTCACTTTCCTCTTGCGCGTCTCACAACAACATAATCGCTGCTCAATAGTCACTAATCCCTCAATAGGGCGCCGTGGGCTGGGACTGAAGGATGGCCCTGTTGCCGAACCTTCTTCCTCCACGCCACTGGTAGTCCACAACCTTGTATCCCACACTATCCTCTACACTTCAGTCTGATTTCCCGTCGCAACTCTTCTATCCCGTCCTCGCCATTCGATCTTCTTCAATCGCTTCATCCGCCACTCTTCGCTCGCATCTCATTGTTGCTGGCTACAGGACCTTCAGCTTACTCCCTTTACATAACGCCATATACCTTCCACGGACTCCTTTGTCTGCCTGCACCATGGACATCTCTCGTCTGATATCTCCTCCCTCCCCGGAGTCTGGCCAGTCGGTCAAACTGCCAGCTCTGTCTCACTATTCCCTCGCCTCCGCTGCTACCGCTCCTGCTGCTCTTCCGACTCTTTCAAACACCATCTTGTCGCATGGCCAATCGCTTGATCTCACAAAACCCGCTGCGGCCCAGAGTCCCATCGCAGCCTCGCAACTCAGCCCTATTCAACTCTCCCGAGACCCTCAACCTTCTAGCTCCGTTGAACGTCCTGAGCCTCCGCAACTCCCTCAATCTTCTGGCTCTCGTAGCCGTCCTGAGGCTCCCACACCCCCTCAAACCTCAAACTCTCTCAAACGTCCTGAGCCTTCGCACCCGCTTCAAGCCTCGAAGCCTTCGAAACGGCCCAGACTGAATCCGCGCCAGGTCTCCCGACCAACCTCTTCTCGACACTCCACCCCCTCATCTGAGCAAGGCCAATACGCCCCGTTAATGCCGCGTTCAGCATACGGCTCAACCGCCAGGCCACTTCATTCACTCGCGCCTCGACCCCTTCGTGCTCCAAACCCGGCCCCGCCCATCTTCGAGCATGAACGCATCGAGCTGGACAAGATCTGCAGGCCTTCCGTCAAGGGAGAAGTGCTCCTCCCTTTCAAATGCTCCCGTACTGGCGCAATCGCCCATCCTCGATCCTTCACCGAAAAGTCTGCTGAGAGTAAGCTGGACTTTGGTGGCAAACGCAGGAGTGGTCGCAAGCCCACTGAAGCCTCCATCTTGAGGAGCAAGGCTGCTGCCGAAAAGCGCGCAAGGGAGCTCCGGCCTACCAGACTCAGGATCGACCAGCCAGTCAAAGCACAGTTGAACATCGATATCTGGGCACAGATCTTCCAATGGACCTCTCCAAGCACCCTTTTCGAGATCCGCCACGTCACGCCCTTCTTCGAGTATATTCTCTCTCTCGACAAGACGTGGGAAGCCTCACGTATCAGTACGTTCGGACACGACATGCCTGGCCCACCTGATGGCATGACCGAAGCCACCTACTGCGAGTATCTCACAGGCACTACCTGTCATTCGTGCAATGAATGCCCCGTCCGCAAGGTTTTTTGGGCTTTTCGCAAGCGGTGGTGTAACGAGTGCTACCGCACCTTGACCGTACGGGAGCGTGAGGCAAGAGCGTCTCTCGACAATCTTCATCCTCTCATCCTGAACACCATCATGTCGGCCACGCGAGACTCATGGGGCCATTACATTGGCGCTGGCTCCATCCGTCATTCTGCTGGACTCGGCGATGGTCGTGTGGCATGCTACTTGAAATCCGACATTGAGCAGCTGAGACGAGACTGGCAGGAGCTCTTGAGTGGTGAGACATTTGAGATGACACCAGAGCAGGTCACTGAGCGACGCGACAAATGGATTGCGGAACGAACTGCCGCGAGAGACGTCCTGATTGAGCAAGCTCGCAAGATCGAGGACTGGCAGCGCAACGAGGATGCCAAGAAGAAAGAGAGCTACACCGACAAGCGTGAACAGCGCATCGCCTTTTTCAAGAGGCATGCAGAGGCTGTAGGCATCAGTGAGAAGGCTCTTCTTTCCAGCATGGCATACCAACGCGCAGCCAAGATTCCGAAAATGCCAAGTGAGCGGGCCTGGGATATCCTATTGCCGAAGATCAAGGAAGATCTGGCTGCTCTAGCACGGAAGGCTTCACGTCGCGCTTCGGCACGACACAGCGAAGAGCGAGCGTTGGCCGCGGCCGCGGCTGCACATCGCATCCCAACACTCCCGCCCCCAATTGGCAATCTCAACTTTGCAAGGCCTTCGGCGGCTATACATGCACTTCCACCGCACGGCATCGACGCATACCTCTGGCAACGACAACGGCAGGCCTGAGAGGAATAGTGTGCTTACCGCATCCAGTGGCATGGCATTTTGAAACAATTAACGACTGGCATTTCAGCGGACACAAACAGCATAGAATTTTTTTGGCGGCATTTTTGCATTTTTTGCATAGGGGCATTGCAACATTGGGCTCACATCTTATAGATCTGGGATGGCGTTCTCCTTTTTTGGTTGTTTTGTTTTTGGCTCGGCGTTTCCACAAGCATTACCTGGATCACACACACACACACATTGCATGCAAGCTGTACACCACGAGTCATGAATGGATGGTATGACTGTCAAGGACAGTCGATGGGCCCATCAGCTAGACAGGTTCTTGATGAGACGCTGATTGGACATTCGGGGGAATGTTTGGCTGTATCATAGTCAGGCTATGTCCTTGTGAATAGAGAGAGAGAGGAAACATATATGACTTTCGCACGTGGTCTAGATTCTATATCTTTCTGACGAGTCTATCCAAGCTACTTGCTCTATCATGAGAGCGCAAGAAGAGAAGGCACAACATCTCTATATCATACATCCATCCATCCATCCATCCATCCATCCATCCATCCATCCATCCATCCATCCATCCATCCATCCATCCATCCATCCATCCATCCATCCATCCAT